>NC_143181.1:1823181-2126212 GCF_047325235.1 Durio zibethinus
ATATCATACTTCTTTAAAAATCACATTTTCTTTGAAAATCTATAATTTTACGATCAAATATCTCTTTTATACTTTTTAACAGAACATATTTTTAATATGAAATAATTAAATTTATCATATTACTAATTAAGTTAAATATTAATTTTAATAAAATTTATTTAATATAAAATTCTTATAAAATTTTTAAATAATAATAATAATAATTTTTAATTTTATAATAATCAATTGCACTCTTCGTCCATCTAGAAACAAAACACGTGATCTTTTAGCTTGATTCCTTAACAAAGACAAATATTCGGTTTTTTTTCCTTTTCTCAAAATCGAAGAAAAAAAAATATAATATAATATACTCTTATCGTAATCATTATTAGTCAGTTGGGCAAAACACACGTTGAGCAAAGTGTCGTCTCTGAGGAAGGTGAAATTTGGCAGGGGTATAATTGACTTTTGATGTCTGAAAAGGTTTCAAAAAAATGTGAGGAATAGGGTTTTTTTTTTTTTTAACTAAACGACAAATCGACAGCACCGCCTAAACCCGACGTCTCCCGACAAATGTCAGCAAGCGGGAAAGGTAACACGTGGACGGTCATATTTGGAAACGCAACCAGAAGAGTTGAGACGTGGAGTTGAAGGGGAGCTGACGTCCTAACCATGGTTAAATATTCCATAGTTTCCAAAAGCTTAACCATGGTTAAAGCAGGCGCCGCTTGAACTAGTTTTTAGTTAGTTTTAATTTTTTTTTTTCCACTTCATTCAATTCTCTCTTCAATGTCTCTGTATTTCAGTGTTTTCTCTCTCTGTATTATGGACATGAAGCCGCCATATGGGGCCTCACCGTGCTCTTACGGTCATGACTCGACGACTTAGTTGAATCGGGGCTTTCATTTAGGCATAAAAATACGTTGCCTTTTTCTTGCAAGTTTCCATTATTTTTCCTTGAAAACTGAAAACAATCATAACCTTTGAATTTCAAACCATCATTTGCGGTGAATTTTTGTATCCAAGCTTGGTATTTTCCAACTAAAATTGGGTTTTTGTTTCTTTGAGCTGAAAAAGAACTGGCAACAAAAACAAGAACTTTTTTGTTTGTCTTTGATAGGGTTTTAAAGTAAATAAAGCCTGGTGGAGCTTGAGAATTGGTCACCAATGACGGTTTCTACAGCTTCTGGAGAAGCAAGTGCGTCTTCTTCGGGTAATCAGATTCAAGGCACTCAACCAACAGGAGGAGGACCACTGAAGAAGAAAAGAAATCTTCCTGGGATGCCAGGTGAATTATAAGAACAGTCAAAGTCCACCATTTTTTAATCTCAATAATTTTAATCTCCAGGTTGTCTTTCTTTTTGTCTCGCAATGTTGAAAAAAGAATCATCTTTTTTTGTTTTTTAATTTTCTTTTTGATTCATTCAGATCCAGATGCTGAGGTAATAGCTTTATCTCCAAAAACCCTATTAGCCACCAACCGGTTCGTTTGTGAGATCTGCAACAAAGGCTTTCAACGCGATCAAAACCTTCAACTTCACCGACGGGGCCATAACTTACCATGGAAGTTACGGCAAAGAACCAGCAAAGAAATTCGAAAGCGAGTCTACGTGTGCCCTGAGCCAAGTTGCGTTCACCACAACCCAGCTCGAGCCCTCGGTGATCTTACCGGTATCAAGAAACACTTTTGCAGAAAACACGGGGAAAAGAAATGGAAATGCGAGCGGTGCTCTAAAAGATACGCTGTTCAGTCCGATTGGAAGGCCCACATTAAGATATGCGGCACCCGGGAATATAAATGCGATTGTGGCACCATCTTTTCTAGGTATAAGCCAAACTCATCCGTTTCCCTTTCACCTTTTACGTTGCGTTTTTGTGGTTCTGGTTTTGACTGTCGATGATGATGTCTTCTTGAAGGAGGGATAGTTTTAGGACGCATAGAGCTTTCTGCGATGCGTTAGCTGAGGAAAGACGCATCGCAGAAAGCGCGAGGGCTCAAACGCTAGCGATTGTTAATACAAAAGGGAATGGGAAAAATGTGGTTGGAGGAGGAGCTGCTGCAACGTCGCCACCACCGCAGCCTTTAACACCGTCTACTACTAGTATAGTTTCACCGCGTTTGTCAATCCATAGTACAGGTAAAATTTTTATGTGTCTTTTTATATTGTGTACTTTTATACAGGGTTTGTCACTATTTTTGTTTTTGTTTATTTAGATAGGTCAAAGTTGAGCTTATTTCTTTAATAATTGTTTTTGTTTTTCTATTATGGGTGAAGAAAGATGATCTTCCATTCAAATGAAGTTCTGGTTTTTAATGGCTCTGTTTTGTCTCTTCTTCATGTCCTTTCTCGTTTGGATATTTAGGCTTAAGAGAACCTAACAAGTGTGGTAGGTGACGAGAGAGAGAGAGAGAGAGAGAGATGTTCAGTTTCGTTTTGGGTTCACGAGCAAGACGGTTACAGTGTCAATAAGTAAGCTCAATGATCGAAAAGGGAAAAGAGTTGAGCTGAGAGCAAGAAAGGAAGCCATAATTGCCTTGTCTTTTACTTTTCAAAGCTTTCAAGAGAAGGCCATAATGAAAAGCTTTCTCTATATCCTCATCATCATTGTATTTTCTCTATATCCTCCTTTTTGCAAGTTCTCTTCAATGGCTTCTCATTTTATTTTTTTACTGTATATATGCGTACAGAAAATCCAAGGGGACTTTCATCACCAACTCTAGCAGCAACTAGTATCTCTACTTCAAACAGCAATGTTTTCGCTAGCATATTTGCGCCAAACTCCCAACCAGCCAAAATACCAGCACCATCTTCTATCCTTCAATCAACGGCACCCTTAGAGCGCACATCCCTCTCTCTTTCCTCTCCTCTCTACCTCTCCAACAATGGCTCCTTTATCTTCACTGGACCTGAACATGACCATTGCCATTATTCTCCGTCTCCGCAACCAGCCATGTCTGCTACTGCATTGCTACAAAAGGCTGCCCAAATGGGTGTTGCGGCATCAAACCCTTCCCTTCTCCGTGGTCTAGGCTTGGCAGTATCATCAACTTCCGCTGCTGATCAAGAACCTAATGTTAAATCAGAGAGCAATTGGGGGACAGCTGGTCTTGGCCTTGGCCTTCCCTCAAATGGTAGTTCCGGCTTGACTAATCCCATGATTGGCTCATCCTCGATGTTTGGAAACAAGCCTACTACGCTCGATCTTCTTGGCCTTGGCATGGATGATGGTGGAGCTTCCTCAAATGGACTGTCTACTTTGCTCACTTCCTTTGGAGGTACCTTCGATGTTGGAGCGGAAGGGAGTTCGCCTAGAGAAACATCGGAAGGTGCACCTGAGAGAAAATCCAACAGCCCAGCCATGCTTTAAAGGCAAAGGAATTGACAAAAAAATAAAGGTTACCCCATTTGTTTTTCCAATCATTTTCGTCTATTTTTCGACCCTAGTGCTTAGAACTGAGAGAAGGATATTAGTGTTAGACATTAGTTTTGGCTTTACTTTTGTTGGTACTGCCTTTTAAAGTTAGTTTCCCTTTGATGTAAAGTTTAATTATTTAAAAATCTCGGAGATATCACTCAGGGAAAAGGTTGTACAGGAACTACTGTAGTTAGCATATAGCATATGTAGCAAAAAATATGATGCTACTATTTACAGTTATTTCTTTTTTTTTGTTTCCCTTGATTGTTGTTTCACTTCCAAGTTCCAACCTGACCGCCCAGACAGGGTTCAGTTTACCAAAAATTGACTGAACATAAAACACTTAAAACAATTTGCCAACTTCAGTTAAAACCCAATTTAAGTTTGAAAATGACTTTTTGAGTGGAAGATGACGGTGCATATATGCCATTGTGATAAACTATAAGTGAACCGATGGTCAAACTAAGGGGGGTCGGCGAGTCAATTGTAAACAGGATAAGGAGCCCTTGGAGTTCAGATTTCTGATCTGTCGAACCCGATTTAATAAGGTGAGTTGGCAAGACACAGTGGCTGGGCCCTTGAGTTTTTATGGATGGTGGGGTTTTTGCCTGGCTTTCAAGCCAAATGTGCAGCGAGAAGGAACTCGATCGGGTCCACTCTAAATATGAAAGAAAAAAAAATGGATGTTTCATGTTTCGCAAGCTTCATGCTTGATTTACACTTTGACAATCGAAAATGATACGGCTTCGTTTCGGACATGTCATGTGTTTTGCTTTTGCCAAGCAGTGTGGTCGCTGATTCGATGTTCTTGCGTGGGATTGATGTCACATTTCGTTATTCAATATCATGCACTTCCATTAAAAAAAAAAAATTAAGTACTTTACTTCATCAGGTTCATGAGTTTGTACCCATTTCAGACCCATTTCTTGGCAGCTCAATTGTGAAGTAGAAATTCCAGTGGCAAACCCCATTTTTTGCCTTAAACCAGGAACCACCATTGTTGTAGATGAATGCTGAATAATTAAAAAAAGAAGAAGATAATTTTAAGATAAAAGAAGGATTGTATATGTTGAAATTGAATAAACAATTTATTGGATATTATTTTTTAAAAATAATTGCACAAATTAATTTAACTAAAATCCTTATTCGATCCCTCCCTCTTTCAATTATCCAAAATACTTTAAAAAGTTGGATCAGCTCACCTGACCTGATCAATTAATTGCATGCTGCAAGTTATTCATGCAACAGGAACGTAATTTTTACCAGCAAAATACTAACTAAAACAAAGCTCCAAGCTCTGCAACGGTTGATCATTATCGAAAAAGTTTCCGATTCGGGTCAAAACCGAGGTTGGGAATTTCCGATTCGTATATGATCAAGGAGGTTGCCACGAACACAGGCGGGTCATTTTGATAAGATCGGGTTTAACCCCATGTCCAGAATGCTCTTTGGACAGGGACTTGTTGGGTTGAACGGTGAAGAATGGGCCTTTCATAGCAGGATTACAAACTATGCCTTTAGTATGGAAATGGTTTAAGGTAAGTCAAATTCCCACCTTTTTTTTTATGGGGATAAAATTTACGTAGAATTTATGAAAGTTTTTATTAAAATAAGCAAACAAAAGTTTTTGAAAAAAAATCTGAATTGATAAATTGATAAAATTTATTCTGAAAATTAATAATATGTAAAAAATTATTAAAAATATTATTTATAATTAAAATTTAATTGATACTTATTCAACGATTAAAATTTTATCAATATTTTTATAAAAAATATTTATTTAATAAATATATCAAAATTTATTAAATTTTTTTAAAATTTTATATGTTTGATCTATGTGATTTAATATTTTAATTTATTTATTTTTAGTAAAAATCTTAACAAATATCACTTGTCAAATTTCATATAAATTTTTTTCATCTGTATGGCACTCGTATTTTTGTAGCTTTTGATTGGGCCTCAGTGATTTATCAGCAGCTAAGCCCGTCTGCATAAGATTTTATTCGGCTCAAGTTTTCAATCTTAAATGGTTCTCTAATCTGTGCCCTCTTTAATGCATAAGTTTTTAATTTTGATAATCAATCATAACTCGAACTGACACCATTTGTACGGGGCAAACACCTGCAAAATAATCTTTTAACAGGGACAACCATATGATGCTTTTGTTATGAAAACTCTTGTAAGGGCTCTTCATCCATGTAAAATAGTTTTGCTTGTTAATCATGTATGGCGTAAAAGATAAAATTTCTAGTAGTTTTCATCACATTTAGAACATTAAAAGCAAGGAAGAAACACTTTTTGTTACCGATATATAAAAGAAACAAATGGTTAGATATATATATATATATATATATAGTAAAAGATTTTAAACACTTTGATGATATAAATTTTTTTTTTAATAATGATTTAAGTCAAAAGAGTATAATCATACTAGTATTAATGCGCTGGTTAAAACTTTGTGTTTGCATTTTTCCGCCTTTAAGGAGAGAAGTCTTACGGTAATTGATAAAATTATTTTTTCATGTGATTTGATGATTACGAATTCGAATCATAAAAATAATTTTTTGTAAAAATATATAAAAAAAATTGTATATAATAAATTTATTTTAAATTTCTCGTATAACAAAAATTTTACGTACAAAACTAATTTTTTAACAATTTAATTAAAAAAATGGGTGAAATTTTGAATTCAAGATTTTTTTCATTAAATTAAATTATAACTTAATTATCACCACACGTTTCTACTATGTATAATGGAACAAGCAATTTTGATTAAGATTTTCTTTAGTTATATTAAATTGAGAAATAATTCATTAATTTTTTTATAATAAACCGATAGATTGGCAAAAATTTAATAAAAAAAAAAAAGTAAGCAGATGGAAAAGTCAAAAGGACTTAATTATATAATAAAATAACTCGAAGGACTTGGCTATTAATGTCTAAAAATTAAAATACTAGTAGTAGACTAGGAGTACTGTAGTAGAGTAATCCAAGCAAGGACAAGGGTAATTTCGCAAAACAAGAAAACCTTGGGCCAAAAACCTAAAATCTAATATCTGTACTTTGCAATTGCGTTTCCGATTCTCCAATCAATTTGGAAGATTCCAACTACAAGAACATAAAGATTCGTAAAGACAGTTATACACTCATCGAATGCATTGAAGTAAAAGGAGAGAGCTTTAGCGGCTTTAATTGTTACTTTCCCTCCCTTTAATTATTTTAGGGTCTCATTTGCGTTTACTGAGCTCTTTAAGGTTTCATAAAGACAACTAGACAGAAGAACCGGTTTCTGGCGGTTCTTTCTAAACCGATTGGTTCATTTCTAGTTTTTCCAGAACTTTGGCGATTAGGGTTTTCGATTCGATATTTTTGGTTTTGATGGCTCTCTAAAGGTGAAGTTTCCTGCCTTGTTGATTTTGCCGTTCTTTTTTTCTGAATGAATTTGAGATTAATTATAGTGTAGCTGGGTAGATTTTGATTCCTTTATTTGGCGGATTTCGATTACAAATTGATTTTTAATTGATATTAAACTTAGGTTAACTTTACTAGTTGTATTTCCCTCTGTTTTCTTTAATTGAATATTCTTGATATTTATAGTATTATTATCGTTTGAGATATTGTTTTTTGTCTATTTGTTTCTTTGTTTATTTTGTTGGTTTGTTAAATTGGTATCTGCAAACTTTTTTTTTTCTTTCCAGGTTTCTTAATTCCTGCAATTTTTCGAAGGGACAGCAGTAATCTAAGGTTTAGATGTGTTAAAACGTTATGAGATTTTCTTCTGCATATGGTAGTGACTTTTGTGTTCTCTGTAATAGTCGGTTCGAAGCAAAATTGCTTTGGTTAAGAAGATAAGATGCCATCTAGTTATTTTTGGAGACTGAGGAGTGCAGTTCAAAATGGAATCCGGAGAACAGAATGTGGGCTTCAAGATTCGATAGAAGTTCTGATTGGAACAGGGAAGCTAGGGTTTGGCAATTATAGGTTTTTTCATTCTTTAAGATTTTCGAGGCTTGCGGATTTGCAAGGACTTTTGCAAACAGCGACTTTTTTGGCTGCAAGATCAGATTCTCTCTTAGCCAACCGAAGAAGGAACATTTCTGTTGTTGGAGCATTTTATCGAACTATTTCTGTTCCATCTGTTTCGGGCACTGCTTTCCAGGTTTGTGGATATCATATTGATTGTGCACTAGCTGACTCCAGTCAAATATCTCCATCAGTGAGCAAATTTCAGGGTAAACCCATGGCTGCTTCTGGTTCTAGAGTTGTAATTGGTGGATATCTTGTTGATACAATAAAGTTACAGCATGAGCACCTTTCATCGTCAACGTGTAGTGCTGACATCTTTTATGGCAATAGAAGTTTGAGTAACTGCATAAAAGCTAGAATGAGTTTGAAAAACCATGAGAAGCCTAGCAATTCTCCAATTTATGGATATTACATGTATAGTGCTGGAAAAAGATGGTGCAACTTTAACCCTTTGTTGGCGTCAGATGCAAGGGCTTTCCATAGTTTGTTGCCTTCTTGTTTATCAGCTGGGACTGCCTCTGATGTTTCCTTCGATAATTCTGGATGTGAGGAACAGGTTGCCAATTTTTCTGTGTCATCAGAGGAGTATGTTATCTGTGCAGTTTCAATTTTCATTTTACTAAATCATTACAATATTGTATGCAATTTATATTTATGCCATGCTCAATAATCATGACAGGAGGATTGCTGCTCGCAAAACTCTGAAGCTGCTTTCAGGATTATGCTATCTTCCCCATCCTGACAAAGTAGATACTGGAGGAGAGGATGCTCATTTCTTATGTGTGGATGAACAAGTAATAGGTGTAGCAGATGGAGTTGGTGGTTGGGTAGATCTGGGTGTTGATGCTGGTCAGTATTCTACGGAACTCATGTCTAACTCTGTATCTGCTATCCGTGAGGAGCCCAAGCGTTCAATTGACCCAGCAAGAGCCTTAGAGAAAGCTCACTCTAGCACAAAAGCTAAAGGTTCCTCAACAGCATGCATCATAGCACTCACAGACCAAGTAAGCCATTTCTGTTCTAGGCTTGCCTATCATGTTTGGTGTTATAATTCCAACACGAGTAGCTTTTTCCTGAAATAATTATTTTGAACACAAGCCCTCTCATCTAAACCAAAATACTGCTTTCTGCTCATAACATGAACTGATGAATTAACAACTTGCAATTGGATGCCTTTGTCCAAATGAATTTATAAGGGATTTTCATCCTTTATGTGGAGGATGACCTGAATGAGCAATGCCTAGAAGTTTTTCCTAGCATATGACCTTAATAAAGGGTAAAAATATGCATCAGTGACCTGTGGTAGCTTGGTAGAACCTGAAATGATGAATGTTCAGAGCTCAGAATTGAGGCTTTTGTGTATTAATCTACATTTCTCTTGGACCAAAATTGCACAAATTACCTTCTTCTGGGATGACTGGATGAAGTTACTTGCTGGATATTATATTAACTTTTCAGGTTTTTGCTGCAGGGTCTTGATGCTATAAACTTGGGGGACAGTGGTTTTATGGTGGTTCGAGATGGATGCTCTATATTTAGATCCCCTGTTCAGCAGCATGATTTTAACTTCCCATACCAACTTGAGAGTGGAAGTACTGGTGATTTACCTAGCTCTGGTCAGGTAGTTACACATGTTCCTCTTGTGCTTATTCCTGGAAAAGGTCTCTTATTTTGATTTTATGAATAATATTTTGATTGTGTAATCTTTTGAAAAAGATGTCTATTGCTTAGGTGGCCCTGACATGTTAGATGGTTGTTTCTGGTGATTATTTCCTTCTGTCAATAACTTAAATATTTAAATGGGAGAAGATACCCTTTTATATTTCTTGATAACTGATCGGTCAACCAAAGCATTGGTTTACATGTTTTGATTCCTGTCACATCTTTCACATACCCCCTTGCTGTCTTAAACAAGAAATATCCTGCTTGTTTATAATATGTGAGGCTTTAGTTTACTTGATTGATTATGAGATATCTAAATGATCTAAATCTTCTGCCCAAATCCGGTCTTTTCAGTTCCTGTTGCTCTGGGAGATGTTGTCATTGCTGGCACAGATGGACTGTTTGATAACTTGTACAATAATGAAATTACTGCAGTGGTGGTTCACGCGGTCAGGGCTGGTTTGGGGCCTCTAGTGACTGCTCAGAAGATAGCAGCATTGGCACAGCAACGAGCACAGGGTAGAAACCGACAAACACCTTTCTCAACTGCCGCTCAAAATGCTGGGCTCCGTTATTATGGTGGAAAGCTTGATGACATCACTGTTGTTGTGTCATATATAACTAGCTCCGAGGAAGTATCTCTCTCTCTCTCTCTCTCTCTCTATATATATATATATATATATATATATTGCATTTGCTCTTAATTTGTTTTATCCCCATGCAAGGAACTAAAAATAAGTAAATAGAGAGGAATGAATGAGGTTCATTTATATTACCTCTGAGAGTTAATTCTAAAAAGCCATGTTTTCTTTCTTTTGGCTGGAAAAACTCCTGGTTTGCGTGCTGTTCTTTCCAAATACACACGACTTTA
The DNA here is from genome assembly GCF_047325235.1 of Durio zibethinus. Classification (NCBI taxonomy): domain Eukaryota; kingdom Viridiplantae; phylum Streptophyta; class Magnoliopsida; order Malvales; family Malvaceae; genus Durio; species Durio zibethinus. The sequence goes on from NC_143181.1 coordinate 1,833,137, forward strand.
CCATTCCTACCAAATTTCTGGATTTCATTTTCTTTTATTTACCTAACTAAACTCACTTTTTGAACTGTAATCTCGGGTTTCAAGGAATAAGAGTTGAATTTTGGGCAGTTACCTTCTCGTTTGACATACATCAAAATGAACATTGAGAGTGACTCCGTTTGGTTGGTATTCGTAAAAAAGTTACTATGTTAACTCTGCCTAGCCTTTTGCTTTCTGAAAACAAAAATGCCCTTCCCAATCCACTTGTACTAAACTGCATTGATACATAACCATTAAACTGAGATGTGATAAATAGTCTTTGCTCATGATCATTGTTGCATGATCATTTCATGATATCCTTTGCTCATCTTATAGGCCCCTAGGCTAATGAATTCATCTTTACTTGAAAGATGCTAATATCTCTTACTTCTTAGTTATGCAGGAGAACAGGTGTTTGTAGCGAAGTTATTGATTTGCCGTTGCCACCATCCAATTTTGTTATCAGGAAGCAATCCCTTTATGTTGATCAGTTGGCCTTAGGAGGATTCCTTGTTCTATAATTAGCAACGAACTGCCTCTATGTTTTCTATGTATTTTTTAACTAATTGTTTTTGTCACATTCCTTTATCAAAAGAATTCTTGAGCGAGATGATGCTTTCAACGTTCAAACCACATTCAACATTGTCAATATTATTGTTGGCATTTTCATTAGTTCATGAAATGAAATGTTCTTGTCGCCAAAAAAAAAAGGGTTTCTCTCTGTTCCAGTTGTGTTCTGTGGGTGGGAAAGAGCCATGGCCATTGAACTTGCAAGTAATTACTGAATGTTATAAACCAGAAGCCGACTGATCTTTGGACTGAAGTTCCGTATTTTAAGGGAGTTTTGGCAACTGGGTTACAGTGTTCTCTCAGAGACCCATTCAACCATCTTCATCGTGATTCTGATGTAGAGTCCCTGACTGACGGTCACAATAATACGACTGCTTACGGATATAACGATGGCTTTGATGAACCTGCAATGGGTTGGGCACGTTATATAATGAGAATAAGGTTTCACAACTCTGGTTTCTTTTATATACGGCCTACAATTCCTTCGATTGATCTTTTGGACCGTGTGGCTGATCGGTTGGCTCGGCAACAAACTCATGGGACCAAGCTGTTTTAAATGAGGTACTCTATTTCCCTTCACAACCTGGGTATGATGGGCTCCATGCTGCCGAGAGAGCAATGGATTTCTACATGTTTATGAACAGTAAGCAAAGATGTTAAACTGAAGAAGTTAAAGCCTGTAATTATTCATATAAATTACCACCCAGATAAACTTCGAAGAATGAAAGCAGTTGAAGATTTCTATGTTAATGGAAAGTACGAAGCAGTGGACCCTTTCCCAGATGGTTCTGATTAGTAGGAGTAGCACTGCTGAGGATCTCACGTTGAACCATGGATGGGCTCACTGGTTCACTTGTTGCAAAATTCACTTGATACGGGTAGGTTATTCTGATATTTCCTTCTGAGAAAAGTGCCGAATTTCTTTCTTTTCTCTTCCTTTCCTTTGATATTTGCTTTGTATTTCTGCTGTAACATTTCGTCAAATTTTACAAGCACTTCATTTAATACGCTTGTTCTGTATTATGCATAATAACAAATCTTATCAAGGTTTTTGTTGTTTTTCATGATAAAAGCTTTGCAGCACTGTCTCCATCCTACTTTGTGTGACTATCCCTCCTATAAATTGGCTTTCTATCGTGGAAATTTACTGAGAAATTGCAAAGATACGGTAAAGGTAACAAGGGTATAAATGAATAGGGGATCCTGATAAGGTCGCTTGTTTGTTATCAGCCTGTCATTTCAAAAAGAGACATAATCAACTGGTGTTTTGGAGCACCAGTGAATCTGTCTCAATGGCTAAAGACATCCATTCCATCTTAAGGTTTGAGACGTGGGAGCATGAGATTCCGGAGTGAAACATCACAATTACCAACAGAAGACACCATGGGGCTGCCAATTGTAACAAAGTAGCATGGATAAATCTCGTAAATACCATTCAAGTTTTTATTTCCACCAAATTTCATTTAGTAACAGAATCTCCTTGCAATATTATCGTGCACTTCTCTCTTTAATTCTGTAAATGAAACATGGTGGGAGGAAACGTGGGCAACACGTTTCTGATGTTATCGTAATTATAAATTTCTGAAGCTACCAGTCAAGCTACTTAGAACCTGTTATCTTAATTCTAAATATACTGTAATTGCATTCTTGCCAATTGAATCTGAATTTGGAGGCAATTTTGCTGCATTCGAGGTAGGCCCTGGAATGATGCAACAAGCAGAACCCCAAAATTAGTGGCAAATAGATCTTGTCCGGTCAATTTTCTTTCCTTCGATCCCTTTACCATCCAGGCATCAATTATCCACCAAAGCATACCTGGATGGTCCCTTTTTCCCACTCTGATGCAGACGTAAACTGGAAACAAACATTTTAAGATGATTTCGGATTGGAACTTGGAGAAACTTTCCTGTTTAATCGCCATTATTTTCCTTCTTCTTGAAGGGGAAAGAAAAATCAGGCAGATCTGAGGGCTAGAAGTGGAAAATCATGATAACAGGCTGTGGGTCTGATTTGTCTTTGCGGAAAAGGAACTCAGAATTAATCTTGCATCACAAAAAAATCTTGAATAACGGTCGCCAAGAGAATTTTTGAAAATTGTTCACTGAATGACAAAATAGACTTAACACCCCACCCTTGGTTTTCTGGCATTTCTCTACTGTTATGTCTTATCCATTGACAAATAGACAATCACTTGACCTTTTTGTGGCTTCAAATCTTTGATAAACCTCTCTAGCATTTAACCCCACCTTGTCTTGTTCTCCTTTCTTGTACTTTCTCATGAAACTTCCTCTGCTTCATCAACAGAAAACATGTTCAGTTCTCTCTGGAATTTGATTCAATTAATTATTGTAACCCAGTGACAGTTTAAAACCCTTATCATATTTCCCGCCAATTTTTCTTTTTTTTTTTTGTTCAACATTGAAGATGCAGAGATTTTCACAGAGAGAAAGCACGCTTTCAGGCTATAGTCCCCAAAAGACATCGATGGATTCAAGTTCTGCTCCCAAAACTCCAGATAGAAACTCCGATATAGACTTCAACGATGTCTTTGGGGGTCCGCCAAGGAGGTCATCAATTCAAGAGGCACGATACAGTTTTGGCGAAAACACGGATTCATCATCCGCCTTCCGAAGAAGTGATGAAACGGTTGTTGCATCACGAAATCCATGGTCTGGTTTAAGCGAAAAGCCCGTATTCGGTGAAGAGGGGATGAGCCGGAGAAGATACTCTAGAAATGATTTCTTTGACGATATTTTTGGAGGGAATGAGTCTTTGAGATCTTCTCCAAGGAGGTATGAGATGAGGGACCCTTTTGCAGCAGATTCGCAGTTATTAAGTCCGGCTGGGCCTTTGCCACCAAAGGCTGAACCTTTTGGGAGTTCATTTCCTGCTCAATTCAGGTTCTGCTTTCACTTTCTTTGGCCTTCATTTTGTTATATTATTGGACAATACATCCAAAAGGTGATAATTACAGTTCAGAAAATGCCATAATCACTTCTCACCCACATGCTGTACTTATACCAGTTAGAGATCAAGAAAAGAAATCTTTTTGTTGGTTCTTGTACATTGTTTTTCTTGTTTCTTAGTTATGTTTAATCTTCTAGTTTCTGATGCTTTAGCATCTTCCATGTTTTCGGTTGCATCTATGCATTCTGACACATGTTCTATGTCAAATGAAAATTTAGTAGCTCATATTATCTCTGAATTATTGTAATTCATGTTCTTTATTGAAGGATTGTTAAGTTTATTTGTTTAGTTATTAAGTTTGAGGTGAATTTGATTCCCTGTTTCTGTCAATAGCTTACTTTTGCTGCCTTTAACTTTCCCAGCCTTCCTGCCAAATTGAACAAAGGAATGGACCTCCCCACATTTGGCTCCCCTACTTGTAGCACATCTAAAAGCAAGGATGGCTTTTCAAATGGTTCAAGTCATTATGCACATTCTCCTCTATCTAGAGTCTCAGGCCAAGCAAATCAAGATAAAGAGGAAGTGAGAAATGACTTTCAATCATCGTATGGCATTAGTGCTTTATCTCAGGAGTTATCTACGGGTACTGAGGAGTCAACAAACTTGACCAAGAATGATGAAACTGAAACAAAAGGCAATCCAGAAGAAGATTCAAGTAGTTCAGAAACTTTGAAAAATGGCAGCCACTTTCACTTCTCAATATACAAATGGGCAAACAAAGGAGGTGTGCCGTTAGCCATTCCTCTGAGGAGAAGTGATAGACTCAAAGAAAAGGATAAGCTGCAGAGGTGCTCAAGTGGTAATGGATGGATAGCATGTGAAAATATAGCAACAGAACCAAAATCAAAATTGCAGAATAGTTTCATCTCTACTGATAGAATGTCATCAAATTCTAAATCTTTTAGAGCAGAACATGACAAGAATGAACATGGCTCTCTTATTGATTCAATAAATGAAGATGGAGTAAAAGGTCAAATTATTGACGAAGACAGCATTCCCAAGTCTGAGACAGAAATCATAAGCAGGCTTAAAAGTACTGAAAAGAATGTTCCTAATAACACTGTCTCGCACGGTTCAGGAGGAGAAGAAAAAACTCGTTATACCCTTTCTCAGAAAGATTTGTGTGATAAACGAGAGAAAGAAGTGTCTACAGTTGCTAAAGAAACTCAGAAGCCTAAGCCGAAACTTTTGAATTTGCTTTTCAATGATGACAGCGATGATGCAGAAGGTAAAAGTGCTTTTTCCATTACCCTATGAACAATTGATATGTTTTGGTGCTTGGTGATGTACAGTTTCTTACACTGTTTTCTTCTATTGTATATATGCAGCCAATGATAAGATGACTAGAAATGCTGGACGAACAAAAGACATTTCTGAAAAGCGTGCCAAGAAGTTTTATGAAATTCTAGATGGTAAAAACATTAAGAAACATGATGTGAAGAATAGGGCTACATCGAACAATGTGGAAGCCAGTACAACAAGTGTAAAAGGTTCCCCTAGGAACTCGTGGGAAAATGGAAAAGGCAAAGTTAAAGGAAAGGTCAAAGAATTCATTAAAATTTTCAACCAGGATGCTTCATCAAAGCCTAAAGCGGACACTGTCACTGAGAGACATAGCTCTAGACGGAAGGAAGGGCAGACTGTCAAGCCAGAGAATGAACCAAGTATTATTAGTATGACTGAAAGGGATAAGAACATTCACATGCCTGAAATGCAAACAAAGAAATCATCTTCAGATGTTCCTGTTGCCAATCATATGTCTAATGGTGCATCTGACAAGAATACTAATAGCTCAGTAAAGGATTCTGGTTAGTTTATCTGTTCTTCTACTATTTGTTTCTAAATAATTAACGAAAAATAGAAGTATTAAATGTATAACAAATACTTTATTTTTTTATTTTTACATTATTTGATCTTTCTTACAATTAGTACACCGTAATTTTTTCTAATGGTCAATACTAATTATCCGCTTACTCTGTTGGTATCAGTTTCTGATGGCTCCAAGACTATTCTTGAAGATCCAGCAGACTCATTTGAGGACAACTTTTTGGTATGTGATTTATCCATTTTGAAAACTGAAGTCATACATTTCCTGTAGAATGATTCACATATGCAAAGTGAATGGATATCTGTTTGTATCATAATAATGAGTCTACATATACTTTCAGGGATATTAAGAATCTGAGATTTTAAATTGAAAATTTGTATATATCAATGTAACAGGCATGTTGATTTTTTTGTTACTTGTTAGTAGGGAAGATATAATTTTGGCTGAACCCTAATGAGCTGGTCCACTTTGGCTTATGAACAGATAGAAGACCTAACGCCAGAAGAGAAAATGTTGCTACAATTTGGCATTGATCCTGAAGAAATACAGGTAACAAAGAGTACAATAAATACAGCTATAACCATATGCACAAACACACATGTTGCTTCACATTTTTCGGCTGGCTACCTCATTTAATGCAGGCCATTGATGCTAAAATACGGCAATGGTCAAATGGAAAACAAGGAAATATCCGCTCACTGTTGTCAACCTTACAATATGTAAGCAGATATAATGATTCAACTTCAATCATTATCTTTCTTAAGTAAAGCCATCTCCAAGGCCAGTGATTATATACTTTCACTGAATTACTCCCCAACTCTCTGGGGCACCAAAGAAAATATTCCTCTTTTCATGGATCTGTATTTTAACATTTCAAGGATCATGGTTTCCCATAAAGGGCAATGCCCTATAATGTTAAAGGAAGCTTTAGGCAGCCACATTGGACGAAAACTATACATTTTATTTTGAATTTGTCAGTCCCATATTGGTTGTGTACACAGGTTCTTTGGCCTGATAGTGGTTGGAAGCCAGTGCCTCTTGTTGACATAATTGAAGGACCAGCTGTGAAAAGATCATACCAAAAAGCTCTACTGTGTCTACATCCAGATAAGCTAAAGCAGAAGGGTGCTGCCTCGGATCAAAAATACATTGCAGAAAAAGTCTTCGATATTCTGCAGGTAATGTATAATTTTGTGTAAACATTTATTCTCTTATTGATATGTATTAGTACATCTTTTCTTCCAATGGTGTTGTTTTGATCCGATAGAGAAGTTATTTCTATAACTCTTATTGAATAGTCTTTTATATGTGTATTCTCAATGAAATTTTTCATCGATAACTAGTTCTTTTTGACAATAGAAGTAGAAATAACCTAAAAGCTTAGAAATAACTAGTGCTGGTGCTGGCCTACCAAATCTGTTTGATATGATCAATTATTGTACTTCAAACAATCACCAAGTTTAGACAACTAGACAAACACTCCCAGACAGATTCCAATGGACTTCATAAGCTGAAATTTCATACACATGGGATGACCTGTTGTTTGCCTACAATCTGCTTAGCCTACCAGCGTTTCTTCTTATTAGGACAATAGCATTGTCAATTTTTTAGGCTCTTGATTTGTCAGCCTTATTATTCAGCTCGAAGAAACCATAGCTGCAACTCATCAAAGCATGACATGTCTAATATTATTACCAAGTGCTTTTGTTTTGACACTTTTCAGTTGCAAGACAAATTAGGTTCAGCATGCTCATACTGCTACGCCTAGAGTAGCGAGACAATACAATGTCTAATTACCCTCTTGCAATTTCAGGATGCATGGACTCATTTTAACTCACTTGGTTCGGTGTGATTTACTGTATGCTCGACTGCAATGCTTGTTTAATTGGTCGACAAAAGGATGCAAAATTGCATCCTCAGCATAAAGAGAATGCACAGGATAATCAATTCATGCTGTTTTCAGACACCATTTTGATTCTTTATATGTTGTGTAAATATGTAATGTAACAGATAGAAACATTGCTCTTTTCTCACGACTATATTTGGAATATACCCTGAAGATTGAGTTTGACAAAGTCCAAATTTTCCACCAAGTTGTTTAATGTTGCACTCAAAGAGTAAGCAAAAAGAGGGAGATAATCAGTTATTTTTTCATTGAGGGAGAAAAATCTGGTTTGACTGAACTTCTTTTCACCAACTTGTTTGTTGGTCGGAATTTCTTTTTGAATTCAAAATCCAGCAATCATTTGAGCCATGCCACATGATTGACGGATAAGGCTTAACGCATTTTACCTCCCTTGGACATATTGGTTTAGCAGTTCAGCACAGAAAAAAAGTGAAATTGGCCTTTGTTGTTTGAACGTTGTCGCCTAAAAAGAATATAAAGGTCAAGCAAGGTTAGTCAATTCTTCATCTTTGATTTACCTGTCTTTCTGGCATATAGCCAGGCAAAAAAGTGTAGTTTTTACAACCATTTTACAATGATGACAAAGTTCGACAGCAGGGGTTCTCTTTTATCAACTGCTATAGTAATAGTAATTGGCCATCGAATTTTGAAATTTGGAAAAATTCAGTCTGATGAGATGAAACGGAGAGGGTCGAGCAGATAAGATTCATATTGGCTTTATGTGAGCAAAGCCTGCTGCAACGATGCGTGAAGAGATCAGACATATCTCAGTCGCTCACTCTCTGCAACTTTGATTTTTGACTATGACACACTTGTCGTTTTCCTATGTCTCTTATGAAAAGTTTGTCCTCTTTTGCACGACTCTGCCATCCCCTTCACATCCACACCTCTCTTTTCCCTCCCTCATTATCTTGTGCTTATTGTAATAACCAAATATATATATATATATATATATTTTTTTTTTCAATCTATTAGAATTTGAGTTATTTGTACTTAAGCTCTTAAAAACATATATTTGCGCTCAAAAAATTAATAAGAAAAAATATTATTTTTTATAAAAAAAATTATTATATATTTGATTAAGAATATAAATAATACATTAATATTTATAAATTATTTTGATTTGATTTGAATAAAATTCAAATCCAATTCGATTATTATCAAGTCGAACTCGAGTTCGAATAGTTTAACTTATTGATCGAGTCAAATTCGAATATTTTTATACCCGATTCAAGTTGCTCATTAGTCTAATCGAATTTTTATATTTAAATATATTTTTATTATTTTAATTAATAAAATATCTTAAATTCGAGTTCGAGCTCAAACATAAATAATCGAACTCTTGTCGAGTATATGAATCAAATTTATTTTTATATATTAATTGAGCTTAATCGAGCGCGCTCGAGTAATTTTATTTCGATCACGAATCAAGTTTAAATTAAAAAAATAAAACTCAATCAAATTTGAATTAAGTATTGAACCACGAATTAAAAGTCAAACTCAAGTTCGAGCTTTTTATTATATCGACTAGATTACACTCCTATATTTGACAATGATAAGATAAAATGTAGATAAAATGTTTTCCATAATGAGGGGAAATAAAAGTATTTTATTTGATAGAGTAGATGTATAAAAATATAAAAAAGATAAAAGGGTAAAAGAAAATTTTGAATTAAAATTTAATAATTATTTAAATTTTTATTTTTTTAATTAATTAAAATTTTAAATATTTATTTTTATTAATTAAATTTTTATTAAAAATTAATTAATTATTTTTGTCTAATTAAAGACTTAATTAAGTACAAATAAATGTATAAAAATTAAATTAAGCGAAAATAAAGATTTAAAATTTTAACTAATTTATAAGAAAAATATCAAAATTTGATTAATTATAATAAAATATTATAAACTTAAATAATTATTAATTTTTTATTATTAAAAAAATTTATTTTCTTTGGTAGAATCAGGAAAAAAAAAGTGAAAAAAACATTGGTATATCCGAAAGAAAGGGTGGCCGTGATTGCGCAGTGAAGTGAAAAATAAATTTGGAGATTGAGAGAGAATAAAAAGAGTGACCGAGAAAAGAATAAAAAAAAAGCAGAGAGAAAAAGAAAGAATATGGCTTTGCCTGTTCTTCTTCTTCTTTATGCTTAGAGCTTCCAGTTTTCAAGAATGGCGGCTTAAGCATATTTTTAATCTCTTTTATAAAGTATCATCTTCTTCTTTTGGTTTTCCTCCGTTGGCCACCATAAAAACACGAATAGTTTCGGTCAATGCCAGCTGGCTAGGCTTCGATGTTGTAATGGCGCTTGCTTTTCTTTGGGCGCTTATAAATGGCCTTCTTCCCTGAATCTGTAGGCTCTCTCTCTTTTCCAATTTTTCTTTGCTAATGTTTCTTTTTGGTTGGATCCTTGGCTAAAATTAAGGTTTTAATCCTGTCTGATCTATTACATTGTCGTTGTTTTGTTTTCTTTCTTTTTTCTGGCTATGGACAATTTCTACTAGATCTGAAGTGATTCTCATGCTTTTTTTTCTTTTTTCATGGAGTACCATACCAATAACGATTGCTTTTTTTTTTCCACTATAATTCTCTAGTTCCAACAGGAAATGAATTTGGAAAATGCAGGACTTGATGGGTGAACTTACTCCAAAAGTTACTATTTTTGTTCTCATTAAAATTTACCTTAAATTTTTTTCCATGGTAAGTTTGGATTATGCTGTTTTGGGTTTCTTTTTTTTTTTTCTTATTAATCTTTTCTTCATTTTTCTCTTCTTTGTGAGTTAACTATTCATCATGATTTCTATCCCCATGAATATAAAAAGAGAATTTTGAAAGGAAACTCTGATATTTCTGTAGTTTGTTATAAAATGCAGGGTTAATCAGCTAGGATTGGAGTTTTATATTCTGTATTTTGTTATTGTTTAACTTTGTTTTTTTTTTTCAGTTTGGTTTTGTCCAACTCCACGTGGTTGGAATTAAGGATTGTCGAAGCTTTGAGTTGACCCTTACCTTTTTCTCTCTCTCGGTTGTCAATCTTCATTATTATCTTTTAAATTTGTATAATGTATACTAATTATTTTAGTACCATTGATGATAAAGATAGTTTCTAACGTGTATACAAGTATGATTAAAGCAGGTTGCTTCTCCTTGTATTTGACTTTTATGCCTTCCTTCTTTGTCTAGCAAAATTCATTCCTCTGGACTTTTAGAGGATAACCTTGAACCATTGAACTTTCATCAACACTTTGGACGAGCTCTGATCCTTGATAGTTGTTGTTGAATGAGGGATTTCAAATTTCGATAGATGAAAGGGATATCTTAAATGTTAGTTCATAACGCTAGATATGCTGCTTTTTATATGCTAAGAGTTGAAACCTCCATTATATATTATGATATCTCCACCCAATGAGTTGTCTTAGGTGAAAATACCCTTTAAAGATGTTATGTGCTATAACTAGACTATCTTTTGCAATCTTTGAATATGAGAGTTTAAATGCCAACTGAAAGATTGTAATTGCTATAATCTGTAGTTATGTTTTTTAGAAACTTTTGGTGTCTAACTAACTACTCTCCTTCTTCTTCTACTTTTTCAGTGCCCATTGTTCTCTTGGTTTTCCCACTATCATGGTTATGAAATAATTTACTTCCTTTAAATTGATAGCTAATGTTTGCTAATTTATCCCAGGTTCTGTAAGCATTAATTGAAGTCAGGTCTTACTGAAGAAATATGGATTTTGAATCAAAGAAGAAAAGGAAATCTGTGGTGCCACGGTTTTTGAAAAACAAATCAGCCTCTCGTTGTTTTTTTCCAAAGGTGAAGCCAACTAGTTTCAATCCAGGCTGTGCACCAGTGTACCTCAATGTATATGACCTAACACCCATGAATGGCTATTTTTACTGGGCAGGCCTTGGCATCTTTCATTCTGGGGTGGAAGGTAGGCTTGATCATACTTTTAGTGTATGCTTTTGCCCTTTTGTTCACTTTGTTTTTAATTTGCATCTAGAAAAGGTTTTGATTCTCATTTGTCCCTTGTCTAGTTTGTGTCCAGTGTGAACTGATTAATCGAATTGGAAATATAATGGTTGGAATGATAGGCAGTAGTCCTCATTATAAGCAGCAGTTGTTAAGGAGGAAGGGAGAATAACCTTTTACTGAATTCATAATATCAAGCAATGCGTTTACACTGAATATGCAAAATATGGACCTGACAATTCTGTGCTTGTTATACTGCTATTGCTAACTGAACCCACTCTACAGTTCATGGTGTGGAATATGCATTTGGAGCTCACGATTACCCAACCAGTGGTGTTTTTGAGGTTGAACCACGACAGTGCCCGGGCTTCAAGTTCAGGAAATCGACATTCATTGGGACCACATCACTGGACCCTATCCAAGTAAGGGAATTCATGGAGCGGAATTCGGCAAGGTATAGTGGAGACACGTATCACTTGATCGTCAAGAATTGCAACCATTTCTGCGAGGATATTTGTCACAAGCTGACTGGGAAACGCATTCCTAAATGGGTAAATCGGCTGGCTAGAATAGGTATTTATACAAACATCCCACCACTAGCAAGATCGTAATGGTTGTTGTTGTTGTTGTTTACCATATCACTTGCACAAGCATTTTCCAATGTCACATGCTTGTGTTAGGTTACAATAATTACAATAACTTATCTCATCTTTTCTTTGTGTTAGGTTCAATGTGCAACTGCATTCTTCCTGAAGCCCTTAAGACTTCTGTCGTGCGGCATGATCCCAATTATCAACCATATGATAGTGAGAAGAGGAGGCTGAGGTGCGCCTTCAGTTGCCTATCTTCAGTGTCAATGCGGCAGAAGTCTTCATTACTTATACAATCACCCTTAAGAGGTTGCCTGCCACCATGGGAATCAAAAAAATCAAACAATGTTTTATGGAAGGAAAGGTGAGACGACTGGTCGGTTGGCATTTCAATGAACGTTCAGCGGCCAAGCTAAGCTTCCACAAAGCTTAATGATTGAAGATTTCTTTTGGTGTTTTCTTGTTTGTGGAGTATGCTGTCATGTCTCTAACACTAATGTGGCAAATGGCATTTAAATAGTAAAATACCATGCTTCCTCCACCGAATGAATAGACATCAAGGCCTGCTTTTGGGTGAAATATTTTCAACTGATGACAATAAAATCTCTTGCTCTGCTTGTGAATTTTTTTTATATATAATTTTAAAGTTTTTTTCCATAACTAATAGAATCATACAATGAATATACAGAAGGCGAATCCAAATTAGCTTTGGCAAAACAAACCTGCAGGAACACGAAAGAGACACTTCAGATTTACAGATGCATGGTTCTATATACAAGTTTTCAAGGGCACTTAATAGTCAACTTATTGTTATGTATTTTAAGACAAACAAGCCCAGGAGTCTCTTAATAGCAGATGATCTGACTAAATCAGTTCCATAAGCAGATTTAAATCTGTAGCTAGTGGCCACACTTTCCATGAATAAAGAAGTTCACAATATAACTGCACGTGGCGTTGTTTTGAGTTAAATGGGGAAAGAGAAACCACCCCTTTGGTTTGTCTGTGCGTTCATGAAATACTGGTGCAAACTAAGAAACTCAACAGAGACTAGATATCATTTGGGAGCAAGGCCAAGAAATTATCAATCGTCTTTCTGATGCAAAACACTAGACAGGCTATTATTACCATTGAGAGCAGCATGATATATCCGCTTCTCAGGCAGTCCAATATCCGACTGTATCAGATTACCCTGCAGACGAAAACACAAACAGCAAGTAAAACTCGCATTAACATGAATGACGATTCAAGTAATACTGACACATTCCTATAAGACTAGATTGTTTTTCTTCTGCATATCGGTGACTACTTGGCACAAGACAAATATGATGGTGCTTTAAGCCAGTGCTTCAGAATTCTAGAACAATCAGAATATAGTATCTGATTAGGATAGCACATTTTCTTGAAAGTCTGTAGTTTAGCAGTGATGGGAATTGGTAAGAGACATATCTTTCAATACGACAAGTTGATAGTATATGCATACCTCACTGGCCATCAATCTTCGGACATTATTAGCATATAGTTTTGGATCATCCTTCTCTTGCTGTGATGGGTAGTAGACAGGTAACCATTTAACCTCCATGTAATTTACAAATTGACATAGAAGAAAAACAACATGACGCACCTACAAAATATAATACAGAACATCAACAGCAGCAGGAAAAAAAATGTCATACAACTAATATACTCACCATAAAAAATTATTCACAACAAGTTCAAAGTTTTGTTGCAGGGACAAATAAATCATATATATTATCCAAATAATCATCCATCCTATTGACATTTTTCCAATTTTTTTCATTATGATTTATCTAACTACGTTATTAGCTTCACTCATTAGCAGTTCTTCTGTAAAACTCTCCAATAAACCCAAGAAAAATCACAAGCACTGCTTACTTTAATTTTTGTCAGATTTAATATAAATGTACTAAGCAAACAACAAAACCATCATTAGAATATCAGTGTAACTAACAAAGAATTCCCAGATCCAATATCAACTTTATTGCACAAATGATCCAAACTAAAAACACCTAATAATGTGAGCACCACCTCATAACAAACAGAAACAAACCAAAGCCTCTTATATGCGTTAACTTTTCTATATCCAGTAATGAGTTGCAGGTATTAAACAATTAATTAATTAAGAAATAAATAAGATTTGTTATCAAAATTTGCACATCCATCTTGAATTGCTTAAGAATTACTCACCCCGGATATTGAATCCCAGGCTGGACTAAATCTTTGGTATGGGTACCTTAATATAACAGGCACCACAGGTGCTCTTGCCAAAAATGCACCAGTCTTGAATGGGAGGAGAAAATCCCCATTTGTTGTTGTGCCTTCTGTTGTCAAGATGAATATGAATCAAACAACTATTACTAATTGGGAATTTATAGGCATAGGAAAAACAGAAACTTAGGCTGTGCTATGAAACATCAGCTATAGAGATACATACACACCCATACAGTATTTGGGTGCAGCATGCACCATAATTAAACCATGTGATACATGTATATAGTATATCAAAAAGATGATTAACCTGGAAAGAGCATCATCATTGGAGCAGCTTTATTTTGATGAGCTTCACGAACTCTGTCAGTCACAACACCTGAAAGAGAGACCATTTATGTATTGTACTTTTGATCAATAGTAGTAAGTGGAAAAGAACATGTTTGACATCAACAGTTTTTCTACCTGCAACACCTTTGAAGTCTGATGATTTTGACTCCCGCTGGACATAGACACAACCAAGGCATTTGCTGTAAGAAACAAGCCAACTATCATTAATGACTCCAACTCAACCTTTTTATTTATACAAGGAACACAATATACAACATTGAGAAAAGATTGAAGTGGTAGGATACAGAACAAAATAAATATATAAGCATCAAAAACACCTGCCTGCATGCAAAACATTTTCTAAGAATAAAGATTTGTATTCAGCTATAAACGGGTCACGCTAGACATTGCAGCAACATAGCTACGAAGCTAGTAGATTAAGATCTTAGATGTTAAGTAAAATACGAAACTTTTACCACAACTATATATCAAGCTTGAAAGGCAAGAAGAAAAGAAGTAATCAATTCGATAAGAAACAACAATTCAATAATGACAACCAAATTGAACATTGTTTTGCATCAAACCACGGGAGAAATTTAGGAGGTTAAAATAAACTAACCTGATGAGACCAACTAAAGGAATTTTAGCCACTGATCTCTTCAGCAATAAAATCCAAGGGTTCCAATTGACAAAACCAAACCAGAAACATGTCATTTAAACCAGAAAAAGTTTTACCTTTTGTACCATAATCAAAACTAGAAGAGTGGTTAAGTTAACAGACCTTGGCAACAAAGCTTGGAAAGGAAGAGGACATATGATATAAGATATCTAAATATGACACGTGATTAGACACGATTGCCCCAGGTCTTTCATGCTCTTCTGATTGATTGATCGCCTGTAGAAAACCCAAACGTCCAAAAATACAAAATTCAGAAAAATGCTGATCAAGAATTACTTTTCAGATTAATGTCCATTAATTAAAGTCGTATCAATTCTCTTTAAAGCTACCAGCTTTGGACGATGAAATAATGCTCAATAAGTAAAGTTTAAAGGGAAAAAAAAGGTTGGGGTTTGGCATACCTCAGTTTTTGAGTTCTCTTGGGTATTTGCTGAATGCTTATGAGTTTCTTTAATCCAATAAAACCCTACAAGAAAAAGCAATGACCTAGAGAGGAACCGGCCGGACTGGACAATCACGGCTCGCCTCCACCCGCCCAAGTGTGCATAATCCTCCTGATCCTCCTCCTCCTGATTCGGGGCCGAGAATAGCGTACAAATTCTACAAATCAGGTAATATGCAAGCACAAAAGTCATCCCCAAAACGATGCGTAGAGGAAGTAGCGTGACGAGGGCAATGCCCAGCTGGAGTTTCTCCGTCAGTGGGAGCTTGCCTCTTCCCATGGAACCGTACACGTCGTTACGAACAAAGGCAGCTAATTTCTTCTCGAGCTCCTGGATGTTGTCGGCGGATGAGGAGTCGGGTTTGAGGAGGGGACGGTCGTCTTTGGTGGAGACATCATCGTGGGTGGGGTCGGGTTGATGGGTCTTGGGTGGTTTCGTATTGAGGTCCTTGAGCTCGGGCTCCATGTTGTTGCTTCTGGAAATCTAATGATTTGTTAAAAAAAAAAAACACTAAGGTGATTATTGGATTGGATAGGCAATTCGGATTTGTTTAGAAACGTTTGGCGGAGGAAGGGATAGTTTATGAATGGAAAGGAGGGCCTTTGCTAGATCTGGTAAAAGCGTCATCTTCTCTACTACGTTCCAACCTGTGAATGCCAGGTTTACTACAGGGAATCTGGAAATTTTAAAAATAAACTAAATGAAAAGAAAATAATAATATTATTATTAAGAAGAGAATTCGAGTTGGGTGAGACAAAGATGCAACGGCCAACAGGCGTTTGATGAATGCCGATGATGTTGACCGTTTGATTTTATTCCGACAATTAGGTTCGAGAATATATGGGAGCCGCCTTCTGGGCTTATGCAGCTATTGGATAATCCTAGTCTAAAGCCGATGAAATTTCGACACGTGTTGTAAAATGGTGGGCTTCGGTGGCCCATTGTGGTGGTCATCTTCTCAAAGCCCAATCTTGAGTAAACCTTGGGCTCAGGCTGGAGAATTGAGTCTACAAATAGAATGCCTCAAAAACAGCCCTGGTTCTAACACTCGCGTCACTCCAAACATTCATGCATGATAACAAACGAGATGGAATTTAACTTATGTCAAAGTTTCCTTTACCGTCTTGACTATCAGCCAATGCCATTAACACATCAGCCAAATCTTGAACAACTGAAAGTTTGCTTCATCAATTTCTTTTCTCTCAATTTCCTCTTCCTTTCATCTTCTTCCTTACACCAACTCCTCTCAATTCCAAACACGCCTCATCCTCATTATATCATCTTTAAACCTAAACTTATGGCTTATACTTCCGATGTACCCAAGAAACTCAGCCCAAGCACTTATCTTTTGTAAATTGCGGGAATGTCTAGCGTTGATTAATCCTGATTTAGCCAACCAAATAAACCGTTCAATGAAATAGTTCAAACCCTCGCCACCCTAGGCCATAATTGTGGTGAAATCTCTTGCTTAAACATCCAAATTGGAGTTAATTTCTCAAAGCGTTGATGTGCTGAACGAATTTCCCGAGTCGAAATGCTTTCCGACTCAGTCCGACGCTTGACTCGAAGCTCTTGAGACGGCTACTTAGTTGAACCTTTCGACTAATATGATCTTGGTACTTGGTAGCGTAACGAAAGATTTTGCGGGCTTGTAGACGCCGTCTCGCTAAGCGAGGTAAGCTTCGAGATGGTTCAGGAAGTCTTTTTATTTGGGCTTTCATTGCGTTGGGGCGTTTAGGGTTTGCGATGGAGAGACGGTTGAAGCTTTCGCAGCCATTGCGGTTCAGAGAGAGAAGGCAAGAAGAAGGAGAACATGGAACTGGAAGGCAAGCGTCAATGGAGGAAAAAGACAATTCTTCTTTCGTCGGCATCAAAACGACATCGTGTAAATGCTTTTGGAGTTGGAGAAAGTCAACTGTCAATATCAGCAACGTAACGGCTACTTGACAGCTATTATCACTATGCGCGCCGGCCAAACCCCCGCAACGAGCAACCCGAAGACCCAAGTCTGAACAATGTTTTGGGCCATACATCAGACCAGAGTCATATTTCAATCTGGGTCATGATCCAAATGGAGTCGGGTCTGGACTCTGGTTTAAATATGGGCTTTAAAGCCCAATCCAGAAAAGCAATGCCGCAGATGGACCATGTCATATAGCCGTTAGTTACCCACCAAAGTCACCTTTTTTTTCTTTTGCTGGTGGTGGAGACTTTGGATTCTTTCTCTCAACGGTAAGGAAAGGAAAGGAACTTCCCTGCAAAGCTATATTACTTGCCAACACCACCACCCATTTTACGTTACGAACTGAATGCTACCCCTTAGCCTAACCTTTTTTTTTTTTTTTTTTGCTCTTTCTCTTCAACCGCCGCCTCCCAGTTGTCTCCTCCAATTTGCTTATCTTCAAATATCATTTTGACCCTTTTCGCTAATCAATTCACTCAACTTTTTGGCTTTTATTAAACAGTGAAATAAGAATGTTGAAATCGATTCACGATTAATGGTTTGAATTTGAATCCTATTAATAATCCCCAAAAAAAAAAAAAATGTTGGGATGCCGTATGCCATATCTTTCAAGTTTCAATCATGTAGTTTGGCTTTGGATTCCATCACATAGATAATGCAGTGGTTAAATAAAAAATCAACTTTAATAAAATTTATTTTTTATTAAAATTATTTTAAATTATAACTACAATAAATTTTTTAATTACTGTTACAGTAATTATTATTATTATTTTTAATTTTATCAAAATTAATCTTCTTTCTTATTCAAATGAAGATTAATATGGGACTTGACAAATATGATAATTTCACACTATTCATAATCTAATAGTGATGATTCGAGCTGATTACAAGATAATTTACATGATTAGCCGTAAAAAAATATAAAAAAGCAATGATTTACTCTACTGTGGTTATATATATTCGAAGACAAAAATTGTGTGCATGCTTTTGCCAAAAACTGATAGAAGAAAGACAAAGCTTTGGCAGTCAACTTAAGCGACGCAAGGCAGGGCAAATTTGGCAGTTACAACATAAAATGCAATCGCTTTCAAAACCAAAACGGTTAAAGTTAACCGACACGCGGCAACATCGCCGGTTAAAACCGGTACCTTACCCATTTACAGGTATCCGTCTTTAAAAACCTTCCAGAGCCGCTCTGTTTTTTTTCAGTCGTTTAATGTTTCCTCTGCTCTTCTCCAACACCTCCTCCGCTCCTCCTCTACTCTCAAAAACCTAAGCTCTGTTCACACTCTCTTGACCCTTTTACCCTCCAAAAGCTCTGTAATTACCTCTCTTACCATTTAAAAAATGGTGAAGTTTCCATTATTTGCTATATAAATTCTAAGTTGAATGTTTGTGGAGCTTAAATCCGGCCCAAAAACAGCGCACATTTGAAGGTTTCTCACTTTTCGAAGCAATGTCCGTGGCTACGAAGCATAAGTCATCGCCAAAATCGGTGATGGAACAGCGAGCGATTCTCGGTCCGACAGGGAACAGAGTTAGGGTTTCGGGCGAGTCAACGAGGAAAATTGAAGCTCTAAAAAATCCACGAAGACCGAAAATTCCAGTCTCCCAGAGCCCACAGTCCGTTGTACATAGCAATGTCTCAGCCGACAGTTCCTTTTCCTCTGATTCTTCTTCAAGCAATGCCTCCCTCAAAACGGTAAGCTCTGGGAAAACCGTTAAGCGAAACGGAGTGAAGCCAGTCAAAGCCAAGGTGGCTCCAACAGCTGACAAGGTTGTCACGGAAATTTCTCCGGTAATATCGGAACGGTTAAAACGATGTGATTGGATCACTCCATTTTCTGGTAAGTTATTATTTTAAAAAAAAAAAGAAAAACTATAAATTACTATTTTTTTGTTGTCTTTGAGATAAAAAATGTGATTTTACTGAGGCAGTTAAATTTTTTTGTTGAATATAATTGCGTTAGTGTAATCGAGCTGAAGTTGATATAATGAAAAGTTTCAATTCAAGCTCGAAATTTAGTTCGAGTTCGATAAGTTTTAATTTTTAATCTCAAATTTAAATTGAGATAAAAATTGAATTATTTAAATTTATTTAATTAAATTCATCTAATAAAAATAACTCGTATTTTAAATTTAATTATATATTTGAATTTGAAGATATATATATATAAAGGATAAAATAATAATTTTTAATTAAAATAATAAAAATATATTAAAATATAAAAATTTGACTAATCAAATCGAATATTAAAATGCTCGAACTCATTTCATAAATCAAGATACAAAACTTGTAAATGATTAAATTGAATTTAAATTTTATTCAAGTTTAACTCGAATAACTTACAAGTATCGAGATATCATTTATATCTCAATTTGCGAGCTTGTTAGATATAGGAACTTGGCGGTGCCTAATAAATGATGATGGCGTTGGGGGTTTAACCATTTAAGGTTTATTCAAGTCATCTCTGCTGGAAAAGTTTAACGCTTTTATGACATGAGTGATGACGTAGTGCTTTGACAATGACACCAAAGTGAAGTAAATGTCTGGAAATTCAGTGATATTTTTTTGTTTTGCTATAGTTTTCATTAATTTTTTGTGATATTAATCTTGTTGTTTCTAGTTGGCGGTGCCAACAAACTTGCCGTGTTGGGAAAATTGCCCCACGTTGAGCTTTTGTTATTAAATGAATGTCACATTGTTGGATGGAGGCTTAGTCTGTTTTTACCCTTGAAAGGCCAGCTTTGTTTAGTGATGATGTACAGATCTCCGAGAAGGATGAATTAGATTAAGAAACGGGATGCAAGCCTTTGTCTGTTTTTAGACAGAGTTGAAGGCTTGGAATGGTCATAGGATAATGCTACTGATTGATTACCGAACCAAATGTGGGTTAAAGCGTGTTGGAATAGTGCAGTAGCGTCAGCAGTGCCACCCATATGGTTGAATAAGGCATGGTTACTTAGATTTTGATCTGAAATGCTATGATTTATTAGTAACTAGTAAGGCTTTTACCATTTTAATGCCATTAATATTTTTCATCACAGGCTGACAGCAACATACCAAAAATGTACACAAGAATCTTAACCATCTGATTTGACATGCCTAGACTTCCTGAGTTTCAAATTATCAATGAGTTTTAACAGAACTATGTTGTAGCATTTTCTATTACGTTTGATGCCATTATACTATTAATTTTTGCTCTATGTAATACTACAGATTGTGATTCCATTAACTTTTCTATGGTTTTTGAAGCTTACAACAAATAACAGGAGGTGCATATGTGTTTCATTCTCACTTCGTTGTACCATTGGCCTGTCTTTGATCTTGTCTTGTAATAACATTGAAATTTACTAATTCATTATCTGTGCAGACCCTCTTTATACTTCTTTCCATGACGAAGAGTGGGGTGTTCCAGTTCGTGATGACAGGAAGCTGTTTGAGCTGCTGGTCTTTTCACAAGCCTTAGCTGAACTCAGCTGGCCAACAATTCTTAATAAGAGATGCATATTCAGGTATCTTTGTCTCTAGTCTCCATGAGAACTGAACAGTCTGAACTAGTACATGAATAAGATACTACCTGGATTCTCTGATTTTCCTCTCTTTATTTTTTTCTTCTCTTTGTTTATTCATTTATTTTCAAAGCTTCAAGAAATAGTAGAGAAGAAGAATGCATTTGATCAGTGTTTTGTTTATTGTTGGATTATTTTTTGCAGGAAGCTTTTTGACAATTTCGATCCATCATCAATTGCACAATATACTGAGAAGAAGATGCTTTCATTGAAAGTTGATGGTAGCCTATTGCTTTCTGAGCCGAAGCTCCGTGCGATACTGGAGAATGCTAAACAGATGCTTAAGGTAATTATCTGGTTATCTGACCAGGGAAAACGAGGGGAAATAGCAATCTATTAGGTCATAGCATCAAGTCTTTCATCCTTCCTTTTTTAGGTGCATGCCATAGCCAATAGTGTAGACTCGACAAAGCAATTCAAAGCATTTGAATGTTTTGACTTCATACCTCCTAGACAGTTGTTTGATATAAGTCTTGCATCTGTAACAGATGCACAAAATAAAAAAACATGTTACTCTTAGAGGGTAGTTTCATGTCTCATATAATAGAAAGCATTGACAATTTTAACTGGTGATACTGCTAATTTGTTGAGTCTGCAAACTTTCCTCCCCTCCTTCCCTTCTCACGCAAAACAAACTAAAAAAGGCATCAAGTCGACTATAGCAGCTTAATCAATTGTGATGGAAACACAAGTTATCGTTGTATGCTAAAGCATAAAGCCCTATGGTTTGTTGAAATTTGCAGGTTCAGCGGGAATTTGGTTCTTTCAGCAGCTATTGCTGGGGATTTGTTAACCACAAACCATTAAGAAATGGGTTCCGATATGCCCGTCAAGCACCAGTTAAGACCCCAAAAGCTGAACTCATGAGCAAAGATATGATGCAGAGAGGATTCCGTTGTGTGGGACCTACTGTCGTTTATTCATTCATGCAAGTGGCAGGGATTGTTAATGATCATCTTGTAACTTGCTTCAGATACCAAGAATGCAATGCCAATGTCAAAAAGGATATAAAACCAAAGATTGAGGAAACAGAAAGGCTAACTAAAGATTTGGAGAACACATGCTTATCTTACTAGTGAATGCCTCAGCCACACACCATTTTCTTGACTAATCACATAGATATTTGTAATGAGAAGATTGTAGCAGGAGCATGAAGGCAATTTGTTCCCAAATATTGGGTCAAAATTTCCTCTCGCCGTATGGTAATGTAGAATCTTTTTTCATCCTCCTCTGTATCATCTACCTAAACAGAGAGTAAGTCTTTGTACAATTAAAGTATTCTTTCGGATGCTGCCTTTACTAAATGCTAATGCTCCCCGTGAAAACCTATGTGTGTTCTTAAACATGCTTTGTGTCATCTTGATAAGTCTTTGTGTAGCTTTTGTAACATTACCTTAAATATGCCGTTCTCATCAATCGGTTATTGTAATAAAATTCGATCGTTATAGATATGCATTGAGGTTGAGTTATTTCAGTGCCACTAATCTTGTGTCATTATCTTGTGAACGATTGAATCGAATTATATCTGGTTATGTAAATTCTGAGAAGTGATAAGGTTGCAATCATCATAACTTACAAGATAATTGGATAAAGGATGCTATGATGACAGAAAGTTACATAGGTGATGGCCCAAGCCCCGAATGGAAACATATTGGAAAGTTAGAGGCTCCATTAACAAAAGAGATATGGATAAGAGCAGACCACTCCAGTCACACAGTGGAGACTGGTTATGCAGTACAGCTCTGCAGTACACATTTTCTTCCATTTTTTGTTGAAAGTTTTATGAGAATGTGTATTATTATTATTATTATCGGATTATTTAGGATTAACTTTTGATTGTAGGGTGATTTGCAAACGTAAGTGAATGAAACCTCAACACTGAATATTAAAAAAAAATTTTTTTTTGCTTCCCAACATGATACATCCATTAACAGTACAAACCACTCAAAATAATTTAATTCTGTGAGGTTTTACCCAAGCCTACATAGCCTAAAGGAAAGATCAAACAACTCATATCACAACCAGAAATATCCCATAGTATCTACAAAGTAATGCTTGTAAAAACAACCCAAATCCCTAACAATTCAACCAGGGAATGTGAGCATCAACTAACTGGAAAAAGAAGAAAAAGAAAAAGAACAATTGCAGATAAAAATGTAACTCCTCCCACCTTTAGTTTAAGATGTCCACTTTTCACCATGTAGATGAAACAACAGAACTGAGAATGCTATCCAATGCCTGGCTGTGAGAACCAGGAATGGCAAAGCAACTTTTTCTTCTGTTTTAGCATACTTTCACAACATCATTCAATGAATAGCCTCAGTTTAACACCGCGCCTTGCCACTTCCAAGCGTGAGCTCCAGATCATCCAATCCTACTTCATGAATCTTCTCTCCTTCCCATGGCTTAACCTGTCCACTCTCAAACTGAAACTCTGCACCTCGCCCTTTCTCTTTGATCAAATCATTGGGCAAATTTTGAAGAGGCAAAGGTTTCACCAGATTAAATGTTGGAGAAGTCGGCATTTGAGATGTAGAAGGTGCAAACTTTTGAAAGCTTATCAATTGACCAGATTCCACCGTGGACGTATCAGATTCATCGCACTCAGGTATTGTAGCAGGGGCATGAAAATGACGGTGCGTTGGACTAGCTGGGGCAGAAACAGCATAAAATGGGTAGTTAAAAGAGGCCATGGACTCTTTTGCAATGGCCTCCCAGTTGGGAATTGGCTTAGGGTTTCTTGAGGTTGGAGATGAAAGTGGTGGTGTCACAGGGGCACTGTTTGAGATTCTGAGTGGCGGCAGAGATGAAGGAATGGCACTTTGAAGGAACGGAAGGAGACTCGACGGGTTATTAGCATCCAGCCTAGTGGGACTAGGGTAGGAAGAGGAGGAAGGACTGACTTGACAGGAAGGAATTGGACTTGGAAATGCAGAAGATAATGGACTCGGATTTTGGGAAGAAAATGGGGTAATTTTAGCTGAACTGCCAGGTATATCAATTGGAGGTGGCTGACATCCCTGAACAACAAATTCAATTAAAAACCAAAAATTATCAAAAGGGTATGTTTTGTTAGTCAAGACTCAATAGGATCATACAGGAAATAGAGAAAAAAGAAAGACCATAAATACCAGCTAATCAAGAAAAATTATTCATCAATGTTTCACTTCAGTCATTTAATTGAAGTTTCAGTTCCAACACAGATCAACTAATAATTGTCTAATTAGCAACTGCTAGTTCCAGAACAATGACTCGCTTTTTTACCCAATATTTCAAGCAAGTGAACGAAAGCCAAATCAAACAGAAATTGAACAGATAAAAAAAAAAAAAAAAAAACCCAGAGAGAAAAACCAAACTAAAATCAAGATGGGAACTAGATCCAGCTAAATTGGCACAAAAATGGGCAGAGAAGTAAAAAAAATTACAGCTTCTTTTATATAGATCTACCATTCTGTAAGAACAGAAAAGAAGAAGAGAAGGGTAAATCAGATACCTTTCGATAAGTGGTGCCATCTTCTTCAACGACCCAACCAGCCTCGGCACAAAGAGCTTTGAGAACCTCATTGTTATCACAGTGCTTGGGCAAGTTGTAATTTCCTTGAGCTCTAAGCCCAGTATATATCTTAGCAGCAATAGCTCTTCTCCTCCTCTCTCTCCTCCTGTTATTCTCTCTCTCCCTCCACGACGGCTTCCTCCTTGGCGCCGGTATCGATGTCGCCCCATCTGACGTCATCTCTCCGACTCTACCAACAGTGGTGTAGATGAGGCTCACGAGGAATACGCGTTTCCTTCGCTAGAAAAAGAAAATGTTAGAAACGAAAGAATCCGTCGCTCTCTTTTTGAGACCCAAACGATGATAAAGAAAAGAAAAGAAAAGAAACACCCTCCCTGCTTTCGTTTTATGGAAATTATACAGTGCAGACGAGTACACCAAAGCTCGTTTTCCAAATAAAAGTCATAGAGCAATTGAGAGCGTTGGATTAGCGCTGTGAACGGGTGATGACGAGGAAACGTGGGGAGACGGGAGAAAAGAGGTGGCGCGTGAAAGTTCCAAGTATGTTACGAGTAATGACCAAATGATCTTAACATGAAAGAAGAAGATGGTGGGACCACGCCGTTGGAGGGTGTGGTACCCTTTGGATATGAGCGTATCAGACAGATCATCTGATCAGTTTATAACATCATGGACTCGTTGCTCCCTCACTTTCACAGCCTCTTTTTAGACGACAAATTGTGATAATTAAATTTATTAGTAAAATTTATCTAAAATAACTAATAAAATCATCCTTTTTCGTAGAGGTAAAAAAATTTTTTAAGTCAAAAATTAATTTAAAATTATAATATTTGATTTAATTTCAATCTATTTTTTAATTGATTCAAATTAAATTCAAATATTAAATGTATATCAAATTAGATTTTAGATCTAAAATATAAAAAATAAAACAAAATTTAATCAAATAAAATTTATATATTTTTATTAATTTTTATATATTTTTTAAAATTTTATAATATAAAATAATAAATTTATATTATAATATATTTAATATATTAAAATTTTATATTAAAATAATATATAAAAATTAATAAATTAAAATTAATAAATCGAATTAATAAAATTTAATTTTAATCGGATCATATGAATGATCTATTCGAATTTAAATCAATTTTTAAAAATTTATAATTTTATATAATATCTAAAAAAAATCAAATTAAATTTGATTTAATTTTAATCATTTTCACTTTAATTTTTTGAGTTTATATGGATTTTAATCGATGTTACATGTGAACGAAGAAACAATATTTTTATCATGTTATTATGTTATTTTAATATTTAAAAATAAAGAATTGAAAAAAAAGTATAACAATAAAATAACGTGATCACACTATAAAAAAATTTATATCAATATTATAATTAATTAAACAATTAAAATATATACAAAACAAACCAAATTTTTAATTTAATATAAAATCAATTAAAAGATGAAAAGTAATAAAAAAATTTATCAAAATAATATATATATTGTTTATAAATAAATATGATATGAAATAATATAATATTTGTTGAATTCAAACTTGTATATATTACTTATATAATTATTTTTAAAACTTTAAATAATATTATCAACGAGACCTTAATTTATTAATAAAAAAAATCTACAACCTTAAAACCTTAAGTTTAAAATTCGTTGTACGTGAATTTAATTAAATTTTAATTTAATTAATTAATTATTTAATGTTATATTTAACAATGACATATTTGTTTCGGTCTGGATTTCTAACTAAAAATTTAAGAAATTAAGAGGACGACGGTTCAAAATATCCAGTGTGTTCATCTAGAACACCAGACATAATAGTTGAACTACGCGGTCAACATTTTGACTAAAGATCAGAGCTTTCCAATATGATGGACGGTGGAGATTATAAGTATGATGTGTATGATTTATCAAAGAAACTGTATAAATTTATTAAGTATTTTGAAAAGTAATCTCCTAAATTTGAACACAAATGCATTTAGCTAAAGAGTAATTCAGCGGATAAACATTTATAGTAGAGTCAAATAAAATGTTCAAATATTCTGCATGATTTAAATTTTAACATATATAAATTTTTTAATTTTAAAATTAGTGTCTTTTTTATAATAAAAAAAATTAAAGATTTGCCATGGTATGAAATAGGTAAAATATAATAAGTAAAATTTTATATTTTAAAACAGAACCATAAAGATAAATAATTTAGGACTAGTATTTTATTCTTGAATTTAAAAAAATATTTTTTTGAAAAATAAAATTGTATACCATTTAAAAAGTTTTGAAGCTTAAATGATAACATCGAATGGAATTCAAATAAATTTTTTTTAAATAATGCATAAAATTTTAATTTTTAAATTATGGTTCAAATTCAATTTGAATTTTTATACAATTTAATTTGAATCAAATTAAATTTTATAGATTTGTTTAATTCAATAGTTTTTAATTTGTAATTTTTATTATTTTTATATTTTTATATATATTTTTAAATATATTTAAATAAATTTAAATATAAAATAATTATTTTAATTTATAAAAATTTAAAAAGTACATAATTTAATTTAATTCAAAATTTTAAAGTTTTATTTTTTATTTAATATTCAATTTAAATACAATATATATTTAATATTAAAATATAATTCGAACTGAACAAAAAAAATTTTGAAAAGCGAACACTATAACTATAAATTAATTTTCTATTTGTCATTTTTTTTTTCTCAATCCTGTGATCATGTAAGTTGCTTTTATTGCATGTTAGTAAAACCACGAATCAAAGTTGCCAAATCCTAATGAATTTGGAATTGACGAAGTCAAAAGACTCAAAACAAATGTCAAGGCCATATTTTTAATTTGATTTGAGAGTCTAAACGGAACAAGGAAGCTTCTTTGCCGGCCCAAATTAACTATCTTTAACAATAATGTCCCTCTGCTACCACCCGATTACATGAGCTCAGCCAATAACAGAGTGCCACGTCATATCTTGGACTCAAAGTTCCATTGTTAACTGTGGGCGCGCAACCCTGGTTATTTTTGTGGTTGGAGGTGAACCTCTCACATATAACTCCCCTGCTCTTTCGACTTTGTGGATTGAGCAAATTAACAAACTGACTCACCGAGTCACTGTGTTCCTCCTATCGTTTCAAGGTTAGAAACTTATAAAATTCCTCTTTTTGTTCGTCATTTTTCATTCAACTATTTGTTTTATTTCGTTGATGGCAACTGTGGGTTTATAACATCTTGTATTTCTGTCTCTGTTGTTTGGGTTTTTTTTTTTTTTTTTGTTTATGTAAACGACTGATTGGTTGATAAGAAACGGGATTGTCTTTAACTTTTTGTCTATGTTTCTCTTTGATGGAAATGAATTTGATGTCAAACAAGTTAATCGTCATGCTCTATATGGGTGAAGTATGTTACTGTTTTCGTTTCTTTCTTTCTTTCTTTGTTCTTCTAGGAGTGGTGTTGTTTTGTTTCCATGCTGACAAGACATCACTTATGTTAAAGTTTTCCTCACATTTGCTTTACTGTAAGTTTGTAACTACTTGGTTGATGTAATTAAGCTTGTCTATCCAAATACGGCAAACAATCATAATTTCTCATCAGGAATGACTAACAAAATTTTATAGGCTTACATACATGCTGGAATTTTATTGATTTTTTAGTGTAAAATTGGATCATGATGCTTGATGTTAAAGATTTGGATTTCCCAATCGAGTTTGCAACTGTAATTTTTGTTTGATGACCGGTACACGTGCTATCAGATTCTGGTTCTCACTAAAATTATACCATTAGTCAAATTCTTGCCTTTAGTTACATGCTTAAAATTATAGTACTAAATCTCTTGTTTGGACAAAACATGGTTACATTTATCATTGCTATTTTCTATGACTATTAGAATTTGGAAATCAAACAGATGAGTTTGTTTTGAGTGTCAGGATTTCTTGTAAGATAGCTAAGATCCACTACGCAACTAGATCTAGAAAAGCCATGGGCAATTCAATAAGAAAAGGTGCATCAGGAGAGAATCTAACGAGGGTGAGTTTTTGTTATCTGTCATTTTTTAAATCATTAAATTTGGGTGTTGTTCTGTTTGTGTATTTGAGGTATAGCCATTATTTGTAGGTGAACAGGCATGATGAGACAGAGAGACTTCCAGTTCTGGAGCATCAGGGAGAGAACCTCGCTGAAATCGATATTTTCTCAGGAGGTGACTTTCTGGAATTGCGGGATCTGGATAACCCAGCATCTTCTTCAAGTTCAAGAAATTCAAGCGCCGGGAGCACTTCATCAAATGAATGTTTTGATTCAATTGCTCTCTTGCAAGACCTTGAGGACCCAATTTCAGAACAGAATGATGCATGTAAAAAGCTTAATGTCTCTGCATCCAACAAATCAGACTAGGTGTTTATGGTTCCAACCACTTTAGGTATGTCAACTTTCTTACTTTGTAGAGGCTCCTTGGTTTCCATCTTCTTTCCGCACCATATCATATGTTCCGATTCCTAAAAATCGAAGTTACTTGTTCTTGCATCTGAAACTGTTTGTGAATTTATATATTTCTCTAGAACCAGCCTGAATAACTGAACCGCTTAAAACTTTCATATTTTCTGACCCACAATCAAGTTTTCTCATACAGTTGAATATAAGATAAATGAAAACTTTTCTCAATATCCCAATGGGATGAAACATCATTAAAAGAGAAGTTTCTGAATATGTGGCAAAATCATGAAAGATGTAAGGCCATTTTAAGGAATGATGCATCTAATGTTAACTAAAGCCTAGTCTACTAGTTCTTTAGCGTGATTGAAATTTAACCCTCCAAGACCAATCCATACACATATTTTAATAGAAGAAACCATAGACAATAGCTACTATCGTGGCTTGCCATTTTAGATATTGTTTTGTCTTTTACTTCTGGGAATGTCTATGCATGATAATAGCTCTTGCTTGTCTGCTGTGTATAAAGTTAATGCATGTGTGCGTGCATAATTTATCAAGGTCAAACCAGTATTTCTCCCATTTCCTCCTTGACTTAAGCCTTAATCAATTGCTATGATGAATTTTTCCCATGGGATATGCAAAAGTTTTGATCTTTGATTTATTATCACGATCTGTAGTTAGTGTTGAGGGAAGCAACTCTGGTCGTGATACATTCCTCAAAACTGCTGACTCTGTGACTCTTTCAGCAGGGAGTAGAGATCTTAACCACTAGGTTGCATAGCATGTCAAAGGGGATCAAATGGGTGAAGGTCCATTATCATCATCATCATCATCATCAGCTCATAAATAGTCCACATCATCCAAGAGCTACACGGCAGCAGCAGGTGGAAGGAAGCGAGCGCACTTGGTGGAATGAAAAAAGTTCTAAAGAAGTTGCCATTTTAGATAGTTCTCACATAAGGCATTTGTAAGATAGTAAAATTGTATCATCTGTCATCATATTTGGTAGATTAATTATATCATATGTTGTTGTAGATTAACTGTTATGTATCAGCACCTACAAGGTCAGGGCTTATACAAATGAATGAAATTTTTGTTCAAAGATGATAAATCTAAGCCAAAATGCAAATGAGTGGATCCAAGTTCGGGGCAGGTTATTTTGATCACTTTCTTCCCCAATTGGGTTAGCTGGTGTTGAGCAGTTTAAATTTGGGTTCAGCTACAGAGATTGTTCAAGGTTAAAGGGCTGCAGGGAGTCCAAAATGCCCTGCTCAGAGTGCCTCATATTATTAGGTAAGAGATGCAGAGAATCAAAACAGAATAATGGAGCCGTCATCTATGGACTACTTTTTTTTTCCAAAGGCCCAGCAGGCAAGCCTGGAGAAATAACCTAAACCAATCAAAGTGTTGTATGCGTTAAAATATGTGTCTCTGATACGCAAAATATATATTTTTTTAATGTGATAATAAGTAATTAATTTAATCGATTAAATTTATTTTATTTGATAAAAAAATATTAGATTCGAGTTTTGTCATTGATCACTTAATAAAATTATATTAAATTTATGTTTTGTAATTATTTATATTAAGTTAGTAAGTGATATATTTTATTTTATTTTTTTATTTAAGCGAATGAATCCTCGTAATTCAATCAAATGCTAAAATGGGTTTCGGGTAGCTACCAAAACTGATGGGGCTGGATAAGTAAACCAACGACCACATTAAAATCTTTATCTACAAAGTAAGGATCACTACATTAAAGCATATCCTAAATAACCCTAACTAACCTCAGCCTACCATCAATTATAAAACTTGGAAAACTAGACATGACTATTCACCTAATTTATCCCTCTACCCACATGTCTACTTAAATTCCTTTCTAGCAAAGATTTGCGGAATTCTTAAGAACATAAAAATATTTGTCCCTTTTCCAACATTAATCTCTCCCATTCCATGAATTAAGCATAATCTAAATATGTTGATTACATTTGGATTTTGGAGTAAAAGAGATGTAGGAATCTTTATAAGTCAAATTATGAAATCCTATACTAATAAAAAATATTTTTTTTTTAAGTCTGGATTTAATTCAGTTGCGATATTTTTTTTTCTAAGTAACTTTTTTTAAGAAAATAACTAATGAAAAAGGGGAAAAAAAGCAATAATTCAACGAGGGTGCTAGCAATGGTGATTGTATGTATAATAAGGAGCATACCCTGGTCCATATGCACGATTTATGATTTCTCTTCGTATTAGTGGCCCCTGCGCACTGCTTAGAATATCTTTTGCCAAAAAAAAAAAAAAAAGCAATCCTTGTGAATTTTTTCTATTTTATTATGACAATAAGAAAGGGAAATCAGAAAAAGCCTTAGCTAGATAGTGCGGATTTTGCTTGGGTTTTTTTATTCAGTCTTGGAAAACAACCTGGTGGTAGTAACCGGTAAACTATGTAGCATCGTCTACATGGATATTGCATGAATTACCTTCCTTCATATTTGCCTTTTACTAGTGGAAAAGTGAAAGCTAAGTAAGGTCATTTAAAATATGATATGATAATATGATATAAATATGATATTAAAATATAATATAAAAATAATATAATTTAAAATTATAATAATAATTATATATAAATTTAACAAAATAAAAAATTTATATTTTATTTTTTATATCAATATAAATCGTAACATATAATTTTTATATAAAATATAATATAAACATATAAATTTTAATATGTTATACTACACAAATCACCAATAAAAGCATATGTCATCACCTTCTTCTGCCCTGTCTGTTAGTCTATCTAATTTTGTTGAGATCTTTTCTCGATGGGCTAAATATGCTAAATAGTTTTGAGTCTCAATCCTTTTATTTCTAAAAACAAAAACATATTAATATTTGACAAAATTCATAGATTTGGTATTAAGTATTTAATTCTAAATTAATCAATAATAAGTAAAATGGTTTAATTTGAATATGAGATTATAAAATTATAAAAATTTAAATATTAAATATTTATTAATTATAAGATAATATCACTTTATCAAACTCATATCACATACAGGCTTAAATATAAGATTATAAGATTATAAAAAATTAAATATTTATTAGATATGAGATAATATTACTTTAATAGATTCTTATCATGTGTAGATAAAAATAAAAAAACTTTACTAACTATAAGATTATAGGTAGAGATTAAAAAAATATTAACAAATTAATTATTAAATATTTATTAGGTGCGAAAAAAAATAATTTTAACAAACTCCTATTATGTATAGATGGATGGAAGAAAATATTGTATTTGATATTATGTTAAATATTAAATTTAAAATTAATTGACAGTAAATAAAATAACTTAATTTAAATATAAAATTATAAAAAATTAAATATTCATAAAATATGAAATAATACTACTTTAACATTTAGTAATATAAAAAAATTAAAACACCAAATTTTAGTAACTTTTTCCTAGGAGTTTCATGTAAGAAATTAAACGTCGGCAAATATAAACGTTGGAACTGAGGGAAAATGTAGCATGGATAGAAAAGAGATGTTTGAGAAAAAAGAAAAATGTGAAATTAATAAAGAGTGGTGAATAGTGACGAATGACATTGATTGACAACTTCATGGGGGGTTTCACATGGCAGTCAAGACGGGAAAAGCTTGGGCAAAACATGTTACCAAGAAGGAAGTGAGCAGGAAAGCAGTTACGTGGGTGGAGCCCCAATGTCTCGTCTGCTTTTGATATCATGCCTTATCAGGTGCTCTCGCGTCCATTTCCCATTTGCATTTGCCTCCCCCCCCCCCCCCCCCCTCGCCTTTGTCCCAACTCCCAAACCCTTACTTTTCCAAAATTTTGATCCTTCGCTAGCTGTTTCGCTTCCCGTACATTGTACAAGCTATCCTTTTTTTTGTTTTAGCTGCATATACATTGTTGTCTACTACATTTATACACTTATTTTGATCTCAAATGCTATGTGGTTGGGTTAGTCTTTACTCTTTAATCAAATTTTCATTTTGGTATTTTTATTAAGAAACGAAATGTTTAAACAAATAAAAAAAAAAACCATGGGTTAAGAACATTCACCAATTTGAAAGAAAAATTTTTTTTATTCCTTTTATTGAAATAATTTTAAAATCATTATGAAAAAAACATGTATTAATTTAAATTTTTATCGTAGTTAATGTGAAATAACATATTCTATCTCATGATTAATCATAATAATTTATGTTTGTTTTAATAATCACATGATCTGTTAATAAAATATTAAAATTTTAATTTAATAATCAAATCTTGATAAACCAAAGTATATATATATAAAAAAAATCTAAGACTTTCACTTGTAAATTTGTATGATGCATAAGGTTTACACATAAATTTTTACAAATATTATCATAAATTGATAGTGGCAGGTCATAATTTTTTTGTATTAACTTATAACATATATAAAAAATTATCAATGAATTTATTAATTTTATTAACAAAAAAATATAAAAAATTGGAAGTATATAATTTTTTTTTTAATTTTTAGACACCCTAATTCAAAGAATGGATCCCATGTAAATCAATGATACACTATAATAAAAATTTTAAATTCAACCCGTAACACCATCTTTTTTATAATAAATAAATGTATATGAAATTTTCAAACCATTTTCAATCAATTTAATTCAATTAATTTATGTAATTATTTTTATTGAATAATATTTTTATTTTTATAGAAGCTTCTTACTTAAAAAAGAGAAAAGCTGATTAATATCCTAACTCTCGGATATAAAGTATATCGTCGCCGAAAATAAAGACAAAAGACCATTTATCTATGTTTAGCAAGAAAACAAAGTCCTCGGCAAAAGCCCTGAGCCATGAGTCAAAAGAAAAATATTATTGTCTGATTACATCCATTATTAGAGCACTCATATCTTTTTAATCTTAATTCAGTGCTCCAATGCCTACGATGATCACAATCTGACCAAACCATACATCTTATCCTGATCAAAAAATCAACGGCTTTGATTAATTAATTATTTAATTGCAGTCTTTTTTTTTTCTTTGTCTTGTTCCCAATTTTTTGCTTTTCTTTTTTTTTTGGGGTTTGGCGAGGTGTCCCAAAAGGTCCACTCTTCTTTCAACTTTGTGATCATTACACATGTTAGTGTGGACTTGTCCTCTTTATTTATTTATTTTCTTTGACAATAATTTTAATCGGACGGTTAGATTGACGCCGAAAATATCCGACGGGAGTGGCAATTTTTGTATTGAATCAACGGATGTGATGGATCCGTTGTGGCGGGAAAATCGGGTGGGAATAGGATAAAGAAAAAGGGGCTTTTTTTAGATTTTTTATTTTTTCACTTACGGAAGTGAAGTAAGGAGAGGAGGTATCCCATGTTGGATAAGACAACACCGACGGCAGGTAGCGCGACCCCCGCCAAGTGGGTCCCGCTTATGAATTTCTTCTTTCCGTTACGTTTCAGCCTCCGTTACTTTTCTCTCGTCGTGTATTTGGATTTTTTTTTTCTTATGAAATTACTAAACTAACCGACTCTATGTTTACTTAAACTGAATTTCATGTTGCTACACAAACATTATTATGCAAAAAGCTTTTTTTTTTTAGGTATTCTGTTTAAAATCTTTAGATTAAAAAAAAATTATACAATGTGTCAACAATATTGATGTAAGGATGACTGAATTAGATTGTTATAAGATGTTATTCGCTCTAAGTCATAAAAGTTCAAGAGTTTATTATTATGATTTTATTTTTGAAAATAATTATCTCGATAGGAAATGATTGATTCTTACTTATAAAATAACATTTCAACATATGATTATTATTACATATGAGTTGTTTCTTCTTAACAAAAATAATATTTTATTAATTACCTTAAGAATAGTATCACTCGTAAGGATGAGAAAAAAAAATCGATTTAAAATTGTTGGATTTGATTTTGTTTGAATTAATTTTTTTTATTCGATTTTGTTCAAATTTAGATATTAAATATATATATTAAATTTAGATCAAATTTTAAATCGAGATATGAAAAATTAAAAAAATCGAATCGAATTGAATATATATTTTAAGTTTTTATAAAATAAAATAATTATTATATAATAATTTATTTAAATATATTAAAATTTTATTAAAATAAAATATAAAAAATTTTAAAAATCGATGAATCGAATTGAATAAAACCCATAAATTTCGATTGAAATTAAATTAATTTAAAAAATAATCATTCAAATTCGAATTAAATTTTAAAAATCTAAAATATTATGTATTATGTAAAAAAATATAAATAAACCATGATTGCTACTTTTTTAAAATTTATCATTCACTATTATATAAAAATATTCATATATTTTTTGCCTTTATATTCACAATAGTAATTTTTTTTTAACAATAGTTAGAATACTAATATTATTACATTGTGTAACAAAAATATATGAAGGAAAGGGATGAAAGAAAAAAGGTGGACAAATTTTTTTTTTTTGTTGATAAAAATGAGATAGAAATGGAAAGAAAAAAAGAAATATTTTATACAAAAAATGAAAGAAAAATATATATTTCTTTTTTAGACTAAATTTAATAATACTCTAGTTACTTTTTATTAAAAAATTTCCTTCTTATTATATTAAAAACAATAGTTGTTTACTTGAGTTGCACACAATAATAATATATAATAATTAAACAAAATGGTAAAAACAAAAGGCGATTACTTAAAGCTAGAGTTTTAGCCCTCTTACCTCGATGGATATGTTCTACGGCTATCTCGTACTTCCAACCCAGAGTCTTTTTTTAATGTTTTATTATTTAATTATTACCTAAGTCGTCTTAAAATTCTTTAAATATCATTAAAGTCCAATTAGTCCAAAAGTGTTAGCATTTCTGTCCAAACCCCAAAAAATTAGAAAAATAAAATTCAACATAATTCCATTTTTTTTTTAATTTCGTGTTTTTTATGGCTAATATTTTAAATGTGAAGGAAGGGCAATATTGTCATTTCATATACCCAAATACTCCATTTCTCCGCTAGTCAAACGGTCAGCCCCGAAAACAAAACCGCTCCTTAGTGCACAAAAAAGAGGGGAAAAAAACCGCTAGTGGTATTCGAATCATACCGCAAAGCAAGCGTTATTTATTTATTTATTTTTCTCTCCCCCTCTCTATAAGCTGTAGCGCATGATTAACGAGAAAACTCTCATATGCCTACGTGGCATTCTCTAATTGGTCCATTTCGGGTCGTCGGGATTCACAGGGACATCAGCCAATAAAGAAAACCCAGTCACTCTCATCTTTCTCTCACTACGAAAAAAACACTCTGTTTTTATTTTCTCTCTCTGTTTTTTTTATCTTTCTCTCTCTAAACTGTGTTTTTTCTCTCCACAAAATTCCCATATTTCTTCTTAATTTCTCTCTCTTTTGCTTACGAAAATCCCATATACGCATTCACCAATGCATGATCTTCCGATCCAATGCAATTTTGATTGTTGAGGCTCTGAATTTCCACCGAGTTTGACCTACCTGATTGACTGACTGAGTAGGAAATTCTTTTTGTTGGTGAAACTATGTTGGAGGCAATGGAGAGTTCCGTCAATGGCGGTGGTTTCTCGCAGTTACAGAGCTATGGAGACAGTAGTGAAGAGGAGCTCTCGGTGCTGCCACGTCATACTAAGGTGGTTGTCACTGGGAATAACCGTACTAAATCGGTGCTCGTTGGTCTTCAAGGCGTAGTCAAGAAGGCTGTTGGACTTGGCGGGTGGCATTGGCTGGTACTTCTTTGGATGTTTTTTTTAAGTTTTGGTGGAAATGGGTTTTTGGGATTTTGTCTGGAAATTAGATGCTCTTAGTTTTTGGTTTATAATGTGGGTATTTTCTTAAAGTTTTAGTGAATTCAAATTTGATTTTTCAAGGTAATGTAGATTCAATTTGAGGTTTTTTAAGATTAAATGTTTTCCGTTATATTCCTTTTTTTTTTTGGGTGATTTTGCATTGAATCTTTTTCTCTGCAATACAATTGCATGTCATGTTTTCTAAGATTTATTTTGAATAAAACTGCAAATTTGGCTTTTTCTTGTCTAAATTTGCTTGAATTTAGATACTTATCATTCTATCTAATAAAAATAATTGGTTTTTTATTCGTCACAACTTGCAAATTTGAGGTTTTGGATGTGGGTTTTGATTGCATGTAAGTGTCTGTCTATGGATCTGGCACTTTGAAGTGTTTTAGCTAATGTATGATGCTATCCTGGCATTTTTACATTGAATTTTGATTTTTTGAGATTTATTTAGTTTTTTTTTTTAATTTGTACTTGACCTTAGTGTTTGAAAGCATTGCTATATTCATTTTTAAAAAAATAAGATTTCTGAGGGATTTTATGTTTATACTGAGATTACTTTTTCCATTGCATGATTGGGTTTTCTTGGGATCTTGTTGTAATTGATTTTGGAGTGTTTCTCAATAACAAACCCATATCTTATTTTCTGAATTTTGATGTTGTTTCTGCTTAGATATCAATCTCTGGAGATTTTTGGCTGTTCATCAGCTATTCAAAACTTCAATCATTTCTTCACTTGACGCTGCTTCCTTGGTTTTTAAGAAAATCTCGCCCCCTTTCTTTTTTGTTCTTTGTTTTTCCAATTTTTGTAACTTTGATTAGTGGATCGCATGATTTAATATGCGATTAATTCATGGCTTGCTATAAATGATTATCATGCTTGGATTCAAGTGCGACTCTTTAACTGTTGATTAGCTGAAAAGAAGGAGCTGGATTTTTTTCCTGCAGTTTGCTGCTTTTTCCTTATTATTGCTGACTTGTTTTGACAAATTCATAGATTTCTGATTTCCCCTTGAGTTATATGTGTTGTAGACATGTGTGTCCTCGATTTAATATGAGCTAGTGGATTGAAGGACAAATTGACAATGTTAATTCTAACAGATTGTTTTATCAGAATCCTGTAATTTTCTAATATATTTTGGCTTGATACTTTCCCAAAACTTGGGTTTAATTTAATTTGTTTTCATCTTTCTTCCCCTCATATTCTTTCGTGCCAAAAATTTGGAAAATTGTCTCCATCTGGATCCACTTCTTGGAGAGTATTAGTGGATTAGCCATTTACCTTGTAGCTGATAGCGATATTTGTTTGTCTAATTAATAAAACCACAGGTTCTTACCAATGGCATAGAAGTAAAGCTACAGAGAAATGCCCTCAGCGTGATTGAAGCTC
Organism: Durio zibethinus; assembly: GCF_047325235.1. Lineage (NCBI taxonomy): Eukaryota > Viridiplantae > Streptophyta > Magnoliopsida > Malvales > Malvaceae > Durio > Durio zibethinus. Next base: position 1,871,389 of record NC_143181.1, read on the forward strand.
CTACTGGTAATGAAGAAGAAGATGATCTTGAATTCGAAAACATGCAGTGGAATGGTTCAGACATGGGTGAGTTTTTTTTTTTTATTTCTTTTTTCCAAAAATTTTATCTGCCCCCATATTTTAGTTTCCAGGTTGAACTGTAAAGCTGTTTAAAGCCAAAAACAATATTCAAGAATGGGTTCATTATTTGAGTCTAAATTGTCTTTGTTTGTATGCTATTTTCATAATTTCATTCATATATGTGAATTTTTTTCAAATTTTCACTATTAAAAAAGATATTTCTTTTACTTGTGCTGACTTTGGGGCACTATCAAATGTTGTGCTGCTCATATGCTTTGTCGTGTGTATGACCTTTATGTCTGGGAAGGGGAGTGGTATAATCCTTAATGGCTTTTCATCTCTAATAACACTTAGTGTTGTTATTAACTATTACTCATACTTAATGCTTTTGATATTATGATTTTGGATGATAATTTTTTCTTTTAATGAAAAGTAGTTGAAGTTGGTACATAGGATCCATTGTGTCTTCACCTTTAACTTTCACTATTTCTAAAAGCTCCAATGTCTCAATTTCTTTATCTTTTTATTGGTCCCACCACACTTTTTTTTCTAATCCTGTTTGTTTTATCTCTCAATTTCCAGCATCTGATGACACTCAAAAGTCCCAGAGATCGAGGCATAGAACACATAAATCGACCGGGTCTTCTCACAAGACTATGAGCAAGTCTCTTTCTTGTGACTCACAATCTAAGGGGTCTATTTCCACACCCCGTGGGTCCATGGTAAATTAATTTTTATGATATATTTGGTTTTATATATAATTACTTTTTGATCTGTTGCCATAATAATAAGGTATTGGAAAATTATGTCAGCTATCTATTCTTTGCCTAATTAGGGTTTTGTTTTTGCATAATATCTCCCTTGTAGAAAGTTGACCTCAGCAAACTAGAGATGGCTGCTTTATGGAGATATTGGCGACACTTCAATCTCGTAAGTCTTTCATGGAGAAACATTAAATTGAATTATCGGCATCACCTGTAGCACATTTATAACAAAAGAAAAGAAAGTTTAAATGTAATTGCTTTTGCTGTTGCTAGGTGGATGCCTTCCCCAATCCATCGAAAGAGCAACTAGTTGATGTTGTTCAGAGGCATTTCATGTCACAGGTAACTTATTCAATTGCTCACAGCTTCTGCTTGATTTTTTCTTTCTTCTTCTTCTTCTTCCATTCAACTGTGCACCTGATTGCATTCTCTCCTTGAGCTGTGAAACTAACACCTTTAACTGAAGGTTGAGTACCAACTTTATTTTAACTGGTAAAAAGAACTTTCTGTTGAAAGTTCAAAAGGAAATAAATTGTAGCTTAGATATGATAAGAAGTTTCTAGTTCTTAAGTCAATTGCGATATAGGTTTTCTCATCCTTTTGAATAAGAATGAGATTTGATGGTTTCTGTACAAGTTCTGATTCCATGATAAAAATGCCTTCTGTTGGTACAGCAAATGGATGAGCTGCAGGTCATTGTGGGATTTGTTCAGGCTGCAAAGAGATTGAAGACCGTTTGCAAATGACCTGGAGAAGAATTATCAGAAGGCTTTCGTGTTTGGTTCGCAACGCTAACAGATACTGGTTATCCTAATGTCCTCTTCCCTCGGTAGTGATATCTGTAACATATGTATTCGTGGCTTGTTTATCGTTCTGGTCCCCCTGTTAAGTAGGTTAATATTTACTTCCAAGCTATAGAGGTTCTTCCTTTTTGCTAGAGCAGTTATGTAGATATAATCCAAAACTTGGTTCCAAGACCTGTATGAAGTCCTTGTGGCTTCCTTTCTAAGCTTTGCTTGAATGTATTGCTGACTTGTGGGAAGTGGATTCCTTAAAATGTATATATATCCTTATTTCTTCCTGTCTACCCCTTATTTTTTATTGTATATAAATCTCGAGTTGGGAATTAAGCTGATCAATATCTGCCAAAATTGAGTAGATATGAGAGAAAATAGTGTAAAATGGAAGAAAAACAGGACCTTGATTGCAGAAACTAGAAACGGAAAGAACAGGAACTTGGAGCTTAATTCGATTAGTTTTTTTTTTTATGTAGTAAAAAAAGGAAGAAAAGATGCAAGATTTTAATTGTATCTACATTTTTCATGGAATTATTGAAGTCACATGCTTAATACAAAGTGGCCAGACATAGAAGAAAGTCTGATTTAATGTTTCGTAAAATTTCCATTACTTTACAGAGAGGTTGCTATCCAACTCCTAAGAGGTGGGTGAAGAAGATATCAGTTCCCTCCTTTCACCATGCACCATGTTTTGTTTTGTTTCCATTTAAGCTTTGCAAAGATCCGTCACATTCGTTGTTCCATACAGTCCTAGGATGTCCTAATAGGTAAGATATCAGTATCAATTTGGGACCCATCTTCTGTCCATTTTATTTTAACCGTCCTCGACTCTCAAAAAAAAAAAAACCAGAAAAGACGATTAAGCAAACAAAAACCAAGTTATGTTCTTCGACGAAACTTTCATAGAAATTTCGCATTAGCCACTTGTCAAAGAAACCACTTGAACCATTCAAGTTTCAATTATTTTATTATTATTATTTTTAAAACCAATAAAATAAAAAATTACAAATATTAAATTTAAAATTATTAAATAATAATATTAAAAAATATTATATAAACGGTGTTTACTTAAAAATAATTATATAAATCAACCCAATTTATCTTCTATCATTTAGCTAAGAAATGAAAGGTTTGCTCTAGACTCTTCATAGTCCTCAATTATATGCTTCTTTTTATGGTTCATTGCAGCTAGGAATACAATAAATTTAATAGGCTTTATTAGGCCAAATAAGGCACTCAAATGGACCCTTGTTTTCCCTAGTTAACTATCTCCAATCCAACAACACTCCAAACCCAATGTTGCTAAAAAAGGCAAAGGTTTTCGCTGTTGATTCTTAACCAAAACAAGCCCAATAAAAGGGTAATCATGCAGGTGAATTTGAGTGCCCCACCAGCAATTGATGGGAAAGAAATTCAGTCATTGGAACTAAGTTGGTTGGTGAATTTGTGCATTGTTAGCAATTTAAACCATTTTTACTGTTTTTTAAGTTCTAAAGAAAACTACTACTGCTAGCTAGATTCAAAGTCATGAAATGGCCCCATGTGCCCTGCTATTTTTATCGCATCAGCTTAAATTTTTGTACTTGAAACACCGCCCTTCACCAAAAATTTATAATGTGCCCACTCAACCACCGCTAGGCTCATTTCTCACACTTGAAGTTAGTACCCATTTTACACAAATGGTCTCTTTTCTTTTACCTGCTTTCGTTGTTTATCTTCACAGACTGAAATGTAAATGAAGATTTTTTTATTATTATTATTTTTTTATCGACAAGCAATATTTCAGTGGATTGAGCAGCCCAAGTGTGAATCAATATGCCCAAGAAAGACACAAAATGGACTAACTAGCATGATAAGGAAAAGCAAGTCATATATGGAACAATCAATGTGATACAAAATAAATTTGAAATTCAAATTTCATGATTTATAATTTTTTCTCTTTTCACAAGATAGATGACTTTTGTAAAACAAAAAAGTAAGTCGGGTCTAATTAAATACAATGAACTTTGTATAAAATATCATGCTTCAATTTAAATAGGTTCCCCTTATAATTTATATGGACGCATATTAAACTCTAAAATATTTCAAAATTTTCATGGATCAAATCATATGCCTGATTACTTTGCATTACACATGGATGGCAAAGCAAAAGCTAGAAGCCTTAAAGCATCATCAAACAAAAAAAAAAAAAAGTTTTTTTATTGTTTGTCATAAGTTTGAAACACGATACGATAATATGATATAAAAATAATACAAATAAATGATATAAAAATAATATGATTTAAAATTTTTAAAAAATTATAAATAAATTTAATAAAATCAAAAAAATTATATTTTATATTTTGTGTTGATATGACACATTATTTACTTATAAAACTTAATATAAATATAATATTTTATAAGATATGACAGTACGAATTATTAGATCTAATTTATTATATTATAGTTTTTTATGATCGTTTCAGGCTCTTTTCCCTTTTTTTTTCTTTTGAACCATGAATCAAAAGCCCCCACAAACGAAACGTTGCATTTTCTTTAGCTTCCATCTCGACAATAATTTCAAACCCATAATCATCATTTTCATCTCAACAACATCTCGACAATCAGCTAGCACTGGGAAGGTCTTGTCTTGTGCCACCCTCACTTGCCATTTTCGTCTTCATTGTCCGTATTTTGGAAAAGTTTTCCCATTATTGAATTTGTGATGCAATTTCCTTCAAAGACAGAGAGAAGATTCAGCCTCTTTTAATCAAAGATTCATTCTCAGATCCCACAATTGTAGGAATTTTTTTTTTTTACTTTAAATTGTGAGAATTTGAACCCGAAATTAAGAATTTGACACTCTATTAACAAATCACCCAGTAATCTTAAATTAAAAACTGTTGTTTTCAGATTAATGGCAGAAGGTCATTTGGTCAAAAGATCTGTATCCATTTTCCCTTATTATATTCAACAACAACAGCATTGGTTAATAATTTCAAGGAGTATAAAGCAAAAGAGTTCAAGGTCAGGTTGCAATCAACAGAAATTACGTGAGTATTACATTCAGGCAACGATTTTTTTTTAATAAAGTGAGCTTTTCTTTAATGCTGGTAGATGGAAATAAAAGTCAATTATATATTAGAAAGTGTTGCATTATCTAAAAATGGCATCAATCAGCGAATGAACATTAGAGTCCTATTTAAAAACTACTCCGTTTTTGCAATTTTGCTGTGTTGGCTAATGCTTTCCCTCACGTCATGAAGCAATTTAGAAGGCTTTTTGAATAAGAAAGTTGTCCATTACGAGTAATATGATTTATGTTGATCATTGCAAGTTCCATCAACATCTACGATTTCCTTGCTTCTACGAATTTTCATAGTTTTTGCCTAGCCAATAATGAATGAACTAATGTTGTTATGATTTCTTTTTTTTTTAAATACTCATGCTTAACAGATATTCAACGCATATGAATCTGAAAGTATGATTCTCCAAACATATGAACAAATTTAAAAAAAATTGAATATACCTATGTTAGATATGTATTTGTATCGATATTCATCTCGAAGTCAAGTAACGGAATAAACCATAGTTTGCTCCATAGATTTTTTTTCAGTCCTTGAGAAGGAAAACAGAAGAAAAGTAATATATGTTGGTTATGGACCTGAAATTGATTTACATGGAAAAAAAAAAACAAAGGAAAGGACCAACCCAATTGTGCAAGGTAATTAACTATTGTATTTCAGCTGGAAAGTAGGCAGTTTTTAGAATCTAATTATACAGTAATTGAAAAAGCTTTCATTCCCACATGGCAACCAAGATTATCCTATAACATTTTGGTTGGAAATTCTTCATGATGTAAGCATATCCACACGAAAAGGATACATGAATCAATTCCCTTTTCAAGTCATCAGATAGGTCAAGTATATCTTCCTCTTCCTGAAAATATGAAACAAATGATGATATATATATTAAGCATTGTATTCGCCTAAAAAGTTGAAAGGAATTTTACAAGAAATAAAGATTCATCAATCAGACAAATGGAAGCTGTCCTCAAACACCAGCACAAGAATAAGCGGGTGACTGGTTCAGATGCAAAAGGTAAACGTATCCCCAACAGCATTCACACAACTGTAATGAGCGAATTGTGCACATTCCTTTACAAATTAAAACAACATGAGCGAAATGAGGTGAATTATATAACCTTGTGTTAAGACAAATGCTTTGATTATATTTTTCTGGTATATGAAATTGTCAGATATTGAACTGATTGAACAAAATAAATAAGAGTATAACATTTTATTAACAAATTACGTGATTGTTAACAAATTTAATTATATTGAAATCACTGTCTTTATTTGGTAGAATTCACCTACTTCATGTTAACTTTTCTACACTTATATGTTGATTAATTTGTTAATATCTTTAATTGAGGTTTGTTTGATCATATTAATATGTAAGTTTAAGTATGCACAATATAACGGGAAAAAGAAAAGCCTTGGTGGCTTAATTCGCCAAATCCGATATGCCAATGGGAGCTGCATATTTAAGCTACCAGTTGGATTAAAGAAAGGATTCGACCGGCCTACAAAAAATGTCAAAGCTACATGTAGGAATATGTGATCTCACTCAAGTCACTTTCTGTTATCAAAGAAATGACACCCAAAATCAAAATGAGAGAGAGAGAATCCATTGCTATAAATTCAACTATAGTAGGTAATTATGGGGCAGATTTGAGGCCATCTTTACTGATACGCCGGTTCCCTTTATCAACCCATTGTTGGAAGAATCAAAAGATTATCCCAATTCATGCGTAAATATCATTTATTTCTACTAAGAAGCATGCGAGCCTTCCTTCAGAATCAGAAGCTGGTTCTTTGAGTGCGACAATTGACCTAAATCTATGTCATATACCGCTTTGTTCAGTCCTGTCAATTTACAATCAAGTTGGGATCCCATTGCCCGCAATGTGACAGTGATTAAAGTCTGATTACTATGCTTTCTAAGCCTAGCAAAACAAAAGCTCATAATGCAATTGCTTTCTAATTAACAAATTTTTCTTAAAAGCAATGCTTTCCTCTTTATGCCTCGAAAGGGGATAGTGTGGCTTGAAAGCACATAATATTCAATGGTAATTTCGGTGCCTGAGACATCAAAATGTTCTAATCCATCATACAACAAGCTGAATTGACTAATAACTCAGGAAGGCGGTCTGCATTATGCAAAGAAGTAGATGATATGATGGCATCTAGCAATTCAGATGAGTTTATTTCTACATGTAGCAATTGGCACTCAAGATGATGTCATCGTCCAATTCAGTGGAATCCACTCTTAATTTCGGGTAGGGGCATCTTCTCTTTCTCTCCACCTGCTTTCATAAATATAATGAATAATTGCAGGTGATCCTCTTGCCTAACCACATTCCATGGGATCTCTGATTTGACAAAGACATGCTCAAGTAGCAAAGGACGGTGCAATTCTTATCTGGAAAGAAATGCATGATTGATTGGACAAGTGCCTTCCCTCTTGTTATTGCGTCATTGTTCCAATACACCGTAATTCAAGGACTAGGGGTTGAGTGAGTGGCTCTTGTAGCAAAAAAAAAAGAAGGGGTTTGTTTTGTCACAAAAAATGCCGTCATTGATTAGTCTAAGGTCACTTTCCATCAAACAAAACATAACATAACCTTACCTGGACCAAAGAAAGATTTACCACATCACTCTGCATAGGAATTTAAATTTAAAATTTTTGTGTTTTTTTTTTTGCTTTTGACGGATGAATTGTATCTTTGAGGTAGTATCATTTTAGCTTGTAAAATGGATAGCTTGTTCAAATCAGATCACTTTTTTAATATATTTAACTCTTAGCAAGTAAGGAAATTAATTAGTTGCATGATTAAATGGTAAGCATTAATGGTGGCCGATGGAGGAAATGGTGCAGTACCGTGGCGGATTTCCACTAGGTAACAGAGACCCCCCAACTTTGGGAAGTTCCCACAATGGTTGCTGCGGATTGCAAGCCGATATTTAGCCCACAATTCTAACATGGGATGCTGTCTGTTTTAGTGTAGGGCACAAAGGCAGCCAAGATACGTAGACAAAACGTGATAGTGTTTCAAACCCAAAATTGACTTACTGCAAAGAAAAAGAGTTTATTTATACTGTTAAATTTTGCCCAGGAAAAAAAAAAAAAAAAGGGAAAAAGGTGAGGGTGATATGCGCATTGCATGTGTGAAAATGGGATAGTAGACTTCCCACCGCCACTAGTGTCCAAGAATATCTCAGATGGAAATCCAACAGCATGACTGCATTTGTGATTCCAACCGCAATTTGATCAATTCTTTAATTCTTATTCAGTGACTTAAAAAAGGATCGTAGCTAGGGTGAATTTCTTTCATTCTTTCATGGATTCTTTCTGATGTTTTGCCTATCATCTCCTGTAGCTAGAAATCGTCCCTACCTCCCTGGCATGGCTAGGAATCTTTAACCCACTTGAATTAAGAATCTCCACATCCCTACCCGCCCCCCATGTCAATTTTTATGTAAAAGCAATCCAGTTCTAGTTTATTTTAGTATTTGTTAGCGATATTTTAGTGTCCAAAAAGTAAAATAAATTTTTTCTTTCAAAATATAATATGGAAAGACATTATGATTATTTCGTTTGAACTAACATATTAAGTTGATTTGAAATCTTGGGATCCAAACTTATGTAATATGTCGGTAAAATATTGAAAATAATTGTGTATTAATTTATTATTATTTTTTACCATAATCTTTCATTTTTTTTGGTTGAAACCATTTATCCTTAATTCATAGTAGTAATAGTTTAGATCTTAGACAAGTATTTCCGCTTTACCTTTAAGAGGCTTTTGAAAAAGAAAAAAAAAAAAAAACTTTTTGAAAAGCATATATCTTTGCAATTGAACCTTGAGCATGCAATGCATAAGCCACAAATAATATAGCCTTGATTAGCCGTTGCTAAGAAAAAGAGAGTTGCGTAAAGGAAAAAAAATAAGCATTCATTGAATTAATTTATTAAATTCATCAAATTAAAATTTTAATTTATTAATATAATTATTTTTAAAAAATGATATTTAATATGTTTATAATTAAAAAAAAAAAGTTTTGCTCAAAGAAAATGTGAAGTAATCACGCAAGCATAAGGGACAGAAAAATAGCCGGGAAAATCATCCAAATATGGGTGTGAACGGTCTTTAAAGGAGATATGCACGTGCATCACAATATAAACCAATTAAATTTGCGTTTGGTAGCTGTAATTGTTGAAAACCCAAAGCCAAACTGTCGATGTTCTTTGCCAGAGACATGCTCTTTGGCATTAAGCAACAAGTTGGATTGAGAAAAACACAAGCTCTCTAACAGCAGGGCATGCGAAGGAATGAGGCCCAGGTTAATATGAATTATTATTCCTTTTTTTTTTTTTTTTCCATTCACCACAAATAGACACCCAAATAATTAGAGAAAGAAATGAAGTATTAATTTTTATTAACAATCAAAGTAACATTTTATTTTATTTTTATTCAAACTCAGAAATTCCATATATTTTCTGTTAACCAAATGTTTAAATACACCATAGTGATTGATATCAAAGTAATTTTTTTTTTTGGGGGGGGGGGGGATAAATCTAATTACAGCTCGTTCTTGAAGCAGAAATTATGTAAATTTATCATTTAATCAAATGTTCGAATACATTAAAATGAAATTATATTGATTGAATCTTAAACAGTGACCCTAAAACATAAATTACATATTATTATTAAAGAAAGTAAATAAAATTGGAAAAAAAAATTATAGCAGTACTAATTGAGAAATAACAGCAAATTTGGTCTTGATTCCGTCGTTAACACCCCTCAAACTGTGGACATTATAAATTAACATAATAATCTCGTCTAATCAAGTTAATACAGTAAAAATTTTGAAATCTTGATTTGAAATTTATTATTAAAATTTGACTCGAATTTATCAAATTTAATTCGATATAAAAATTAATTTTTTTTAATTTATTTAATTAAATTTGTTTAATAAAAATAAATTTAATTTTTATATTTAATTTTAAATTCGATTATATATTTAAATTTAAGTTTCAATTCAAATTTATATATGTAAATATATATATAAGTAAAATATTAATTTTTAACTAAAATAATAAAAATATATTAAGTTTAAAAAATTTAATTAACTTTAAAAATTATTCAAATATTTAAATTTAGCTGGAGTAATAAATCAAACTACTCAAACAAAATTTAGACTCAGCAATAATTAAATTATATTCAAATTTTATCAAATGAGTAGCTCGGGAACATTGTTGTATCATCTAGACCCTCCTATAAATATAGATCCTCCCCCACCAGCCCCATTCAACGCAACAATCCCAGAATCCTCTGTTGTTTAGAACTCTCTGTTCCCTCGTCAAATGGCGCTTCGGAAAACGCTCACGAGCTGTCCGTTGAGCGGTTACAGATCAGTTACACTGCCGCTGATCACGGCTGGAAACTCTCCGATCTTACTCCACAACATACCCCGGCGAGAGTACGCGACCTCGCCCGATTCCGGGGAGAGAGAATTCTTTCGACGGTTCTTCCACCGGAGGGCTTCCGAACAGACGTATCCGAGATTCTCGGAGATTTTCTCCGTGCCTGTCGGGGAAAAACTGAGAGAAAAGCTCCGAGGCATTAACGTTTCCGGAGATCGCCTTCGGTTGGGAGGAATTACTCCACCTCCGCCGACGGATTTCACTACCGGCGAATCTTTGGCTAAGATTTCGGTTGAAGATGCGAGGAAGCTGTTGATGGTTTCTCAATTCGAGAAGCTTAAAGCAAAGATAAGAGAGATTCCAAAGAGTTCGATTTCTTATTACGAGTTTGCTCAAGTCTGCCTTGAAGGATGTGGAAATGAAGCTCAAGCTTTAGATTTCGCCAAAATGCTGGATCAGTCAGGAAACGTCATCGTTTTAGGGAACGTCGTTTTCCTTCGCCCGGAACAGGTATAAAATTTCTCACCGGCCATCGCCGTAATGTTCATGAATGATTAAGACATGATAAGGGTATTGATTGATTTTTATATTCCGACAGATGGCTAAATCAATGGAGACCATAATTTCTGAATCGATGGCACTCCCAAATGACCCAAGAAGAAGAGAGCTGGAAGAAATGGAGGAACAAAAGGCTCGAATAGACAAAAAGGCCAAGGCTCTGGTTCGTGGTGAGCTTTATTGTGGGCTGGGGTTCCTTGTGGTCCAAACACTCGGATTCATGAGGCTTACGTTTTGGGAACTGAGTTGGGATGTGATGGAGCCCATATGCTTCTTTGTCACCTCCCTTCACTTCGCCTTGGCCTACGGGTTTTTCCTCAGGACCTCCATAGAACCCTCCTTTGAAGGCTACTTTCAACGCCGTTTCAAAGCTAAACAAAAGAAACTCATGAAGTCCCACAGCTTTGATATGGAAAAATATAGTAAACTCCGCCAGGCATTTTATCCCAATGGCTTGCCGAACTTGGATCGTTTCTCCACCTTCAAGCATGAAGAGGAGGCGTTCCTTTAACGCCCGTGCAAAGCAACTAGTGGAGTTTTTCTAGTACTAATAAAATTATACAACACGGAAGAAAATTTTGATTACATAATAATGTGGATTGCCGGGGGCTTTGATATTTGAATGAGAATTTCCTTTCAAGTATCGAATGACCAGACCAGTTATTTTCAAACGTTATCGAATGCAAGAAGCAAGATCCACATGCATGGTAGTTTAAAGTTTTAACATTACTTTAGTTGTACAGCAAAGAAAAGGCTATGGCTGTATGGCCCAACGATCTATTTAATAGAAGCCTTAAGTTGTTGTGTATATATATATATAGAGTGAGATGAGCTAACTGGCTTTCTATGAGGCCCATGTGTAGGTGGGGTTGAAGACCTGAAATCCCAGTTTTTTAGGCCAGGCCTTGGGTTAGGTCCTTCTCAAACGATCCTGTAAACTGGTCCACTCTTTTCTTGTGAAAAGGGAGGTTGTGAAAAATTACTAAAATTTCTACGAACAATGGAATTTTTTGTAATTTCAAATTCAATTTCTTACTTCACATTTTTCAATGATAAGGATAAGGATATTGATTTAATAAATAATTCTAAATTTAATTTAATTGATTTATATGATGATTATTTTTAAAACATAAAATAAAAATAATTTCGAAATTACAAATCATTGTTTGCCAAATAAAAAAAACTTATTTATATGTCAGAATAAGCAATTGACATAAAAAGAATCATTGTTTGCCAACTAAAAAAAATGATTCTTTATATGTTAGAATATGTAATCTGTGATTCACATGTTGGGTTTTGGACTTTGTTCTCTATATGGTCATGGACCATATGCCATGCACTTTACCGACTTTCAGGGTTAAAGAGAAATGGGCTTCAATCTGACAAAAGAGACATGGGCTAATACAAACAAATCGAGGTCCAAGAGGGTGATGGCCTGCTTAATGGCAACTCTTCAACAATGCAAGACGTTTTTCATGTTCCTTTCAAATGAGTGCTGTCCTCTGCACCATTTCACCTAACGACCATCATTTCCTTCTGCTTTTCTTACCAAAATTTCACATCCACAAGCTCGATAGATTTCAAGATCTCTACCACTGCTTATTTTGGAAGCCCAAAAACAAAAAAAATCAACTCTGACTGCTCACTTTATTTTCTCGAGAAAAAGATGTTTCAACCCTTTCCTCCTGGGCCATTTCCATCGAGTATAGAAGAAAATGATTAGAGTTTGGTGCCCACTTGACCTCGTTTTTTAAAGCTAATATACACACACGAACATGATTTATCCGCAACAAACCATGACCCACAAATTTAAGATATATATTTTTTATCAACATCCTTTTAATAAAGCCTGCTAGTCATTCATCCCACACGCTTGCTTCATCAATTTTTACTGTGATTAAGCTGTTTCTTAATCACTTTCAATATAATGTAATTCAACCCGTTTGATTACAAATAACATATTTGCTTCTTCTGCCAAAAAAATCGGATGTTAACCCTCCCTATCTCCACTATACCATACCACTTGAGCTTGGCTCATATGACAATTTTATTGTTAAAACTTTTGGGAGCAAATATGGTATCCGAATCCAACCACTCCATTTGTATATACGCTAAAGCAACAGTTCAAAAGCAAATGTTATCCAACTAATCAGCCCAACAACTCTCCCAAATCTAGTAATCTTTGGTTGTGGTGTTAGACCAAGCAACAAATCATTTCTCTAATTGTATGTTTCATTCATTTTCATTTTTTTCTCTAAATATCAACTGAATATTATCTCATATGACATAAAATATGGTACATGCGGCTTTTTAAAGTTACAAACGTATAATATCATTTTTTGAGTTAAATTGATAGGTGTAGGGATTAAGATTAGAAATTAAAAAAAAAAAAAAATTTCTTTCTCAAATGAGTCCTCATGGGTCATATATCATGTCCCAATTCCCCTGCAATTATACATACAAGCAATGTATTTTGGTTTTATTGAGTTGCTATGTAGGGCATACAAATATGACGAATTGATAAAAGGTCCTAATCCAGAACTTTTGTGAATTAGAGCTCTGCTAATTATTTTTTCTAAGCATATTGGCCCTTGGGGAAGAATCTCTTGACTTCCCTCTTCTCCAGCATCAATATAATAATAAGAACTTAAATCTTTTACCAACATACTCCAATTCATCAGTATTAAAGAAAAGTAGCGCTCTGCTTTTCCAGCATTATTGTATTCTGAATTCACTAAAATAAACCAAGTTTCCAGAGAGGCCCACAGCAAACAAATTCTACAGATTTCAACTGCCGTTTGAAACCATTGGATGATTGAACAATTGTTTATGTTCTTGTCATCTAATGGCTGCTAGATGGCTTCCATTATCTCTTGTCATGTGGGAGTTTCCACTGTATAATCTGATCAATATTTTAGCTTATTGTAGGAGCTGGAATGCAACTTGTCAATGTCTGAAATAGCAAAAACTATATTTTATAATAACACAAGTTGCAAGGAGCTCTTGCTGTAATAATGTCGGCAAAGAGGATAGCTAATCTTTAATGCTGCTTTTATCTCCTTGTTTTGCAAGAAAGGCCCACTCCATCCCGAATCTGGGGGAGGGGATGAAAACATTCTTTTAATGAATGAATTTGAATTCCGAAAGGATAAAAATTAATCAACTCGTATACGCAATAGGAGGACATGGTGATTAAAACAAATACGTCTTTTTCACTGGATGTCTTACAGCTGCACCCAAAAAAGCCACTTCTCCAAGGTTGGCAAGAAGAAAAGGTGTTGGCAGTTACTTGGATACCGGCTATTAGAGCTGTAGATGCTAAAAAGAGCATGGACCAATACTATATATGATAGCAGCCGGCCTGTTTCTTTTCCTACGGTTCAATCAGGAAAATTTTGCAAGGAAAATGACACAAATATGGGAAAGCAACTGAAAATTCAGCTCATCAGTCACCTCCACAGGGTGTCGCAAATTTAGGACCTCTTTCCATGTGGCTAAGACTAGAAATGGGAGTACCCAGGTCAGGTTAGCCCCACTTGTTTCCCTATAAGTTTACTAGTCAAAGAAAAGAAACATGGTGATGCCATTCCATAATGCAAGGGGTTCCAAGGTCTAAAACTACTTGCTAGCTGGCAGGAGTGCAAAAATGTTCCAGGTTTCATAAATATTTATGATTTATGACCCTCTTTTGGGTTTGGTCGGATGAAAGAAATAATCAGGTACACCACCAAATTGAAATTTCAGATGGATGACCCATTCTTCATTTTAATGATTTGATGGAGCTTTTCCTTTTTAGTTTGGCATGTAGCATATAACAAACCAATGGCCCTGGTAAGGGCAACCTCTCAATAATGCAACCACCACTATCAAATATAAATTTTCTTTCCAAACCCACATAATATTGAAAATTCCTAGAGGCTAATTCTGCAAAAGGAAAGTCAGGGCTACGAGCCCTATGCCCAATTATGCAGCCATTTTTGGGGGCATTGGATTTGCTTTGCTTGTCTACAAGAAATATGCAGGCAATCCTGAATGGTGGTAGGCAACCTAATATATTTAAAATAGCAACAAAATAAAATAAAATAAAAGATGTCAAACCCAACTGTTGAGATCCAAAGCTAGAAGTACAAAAAGCAATGTCAAGGGATTATATAATAATCTAAGAACAAAAGAGAGAAAATCCCTCATTTGATCTTTACGACCTAAACAATTTCAAGAAAATGACAAAACAGAAGTTCTGCCCTGCCCACAGGGTAAAGCCATTTGAAGTAAAACTCAAATGGAAGGTTGACAAGGATTATTTCATTTCCCTGTGATGAGATCAAACTTTGATTAATTTCTCAATTTATAACAAGTTGGACACAAGAAATAGTCTCATTTTCAATGCTTTTAAGCCTAATTTGCCTGAATATTTGTTAATCAATCTCTCCATTTTAGACTGAGCCATGCGTTGAAGGATTGTGACAACTGATCAATTTGAGATTTGATTTCCACCAGAATTAACTTATACGTTTTCTTTTTAATATCGTTTTACATATCAAGATGCAGATTATGAGAGAAAATTAAAGAAGAAAAATTAAGTATATCCCATCTTCTAAAGCTGAATAAAGAGCTTTTTGTCATCTGCAATGGCTTCCCAGTGACAATTCTTTCCTGGTTGGAAGCTGCCTGTGAAGTTTCCATCTTTCCCATGTTTCTTTGCAATACAATATAATAAAATTTCATTGTTTTTTTAGACATGGGCTACTGTATAAAAATTGTTTCTTTGACAACCTACAAAATATTTCACCATTAAAAGCTTTATGAAAATGGATCTTCTTCTATAATTAAATCCAATGTCATGTTAATGGTTCATGCACGACGACGGTCCAACTAGGGGTTTTACTATTTGAAATTACAATAGCGTTGTTGATAGGTTAATCACCATGAAAACAAAATTTTGAAAGCTTGGTTAATTTTGTTGATCAGGTAGATGAGCTGTATTCTGACCAAAGTTGGTCAGCAAACACATTTGAAGACAATGATGGGATTGGTTTTTCAAATTATAGTAATAATGTAATAATAAACTTGAACTATGAACTAAAAAATTGAAGCTTTGCAATTGGTTAAGAAAACACCAAACCCAACAGCCTTCCTATCCTTTAGTGTAGGTTAAGTTACGGATTTCATTACATCTTCGATATAATGTGATTAAGTTCATTATATCATTAATCAAATCAAATTATTAATTTTAGATCTATTTATTATAAATTTTGCATTGAAATATTTTTTTAAAATTATAATTATAATCGTGTTTTTTTAATTACATTTATAATAATAATTATTATTATTTTTAATATTATCAAAATCAAATTCACTATCCTTATTGCTCTTGGATCTTATTCTAGTCTTTTGCTTGTTAGAGATTTTTTTCCTTACCTTTTTCACACCCAACTAGGAATCGTTTTCAAAACAACATTCTAGTTCAAGTAATCTCCATACTTCCATTTTTTTTTCAAAACTATGGGAAATGAGAACTAAAAAAAAACAAAAAAAAAGTGACTTTGCTTGTTTTCTTTTTTCAATTTATAAAAGTTTTGATGAAAGGGATTACCTTATTTCGAGATTGTGATATATTACAAATTTCAACAAAAATTTATATTGAATTTATAAATTATTTTTCAAGAAAAATTGCTATCAGTGAAAATTGATTTGATCTTCATCAACTTAACCCATTTTTCGTATATTACTTATTTTTCTTTTTTAATATAAAAAACCAAAAAAAAAAAAAAAAAAAAAACCTCAAATTGCTTGCTTGCTTCGTGCCTAATCTGTCTTTTGCTTATTCCATACCCTTTCAAAATCATTAGGTTCCAAAACTAATTCTCGTCTTCACGTTATACCAAATCCTCCACGAATTACAAACAAATTAACCCTCAGTTTCAAATCTTTGAGGAGAATCAAAATTAATCAGCAAAACCACCTTTTTCATTTTACTATATATGACAAAAATCAAATTACCAAAGCAACCACAATATGTTTTTTTCCAAAGCTGAATATGTACATAAGAAAACCACATTATTAGTAATGTTATTCTCATGCATCGGCAATAAATTTTGAAACACATATCTTAAAATATATTTTAAAAAATTAAAATTTTAATTTCGTTCATAAAATTTGAAAACTTCATCTATAATAAGTTATTTTTATTAGGCGTATTATCTTATAAAAATTTGTCATTCAGGTCGTATGATGGTGTCTTTGACCTCGTTAATTTTAAGAAAAAAAAAAAAAACCCAAATGGGTATCATTTGCCTTATTGGAAAGAAATTAGGAGAATTTCAAGCTTAAAATTTCAACCCAATTTCGTACAAGTTTTGGGTCTCGGCTCTTTGAAAATATTTCTTCATTTTCCACGTCTTATCATTGAATTTGTATGTTGTTTATATTTGAAGGAAACAATTTTAATAAATTATTGATGTTAGATATTCTTAGGTCCTCCGAACTTATCTTTCAAAATAAATAAATATATGAACAAATTTTTTTCTTTTTCTTTATTTAAATCAACAATCGATTTTAATTTTATAAAAGATTCAAAAGTTATTGTGAAATTTATTGAGATCCAATCCACATGACTATCATGTCAATATTATTTAGTGAAAAGGCTTAAATCATGATTTTTTTTATAGACCTTATTAAAATCATGTTATTATATTACTATACATAACCAGGGACATGATTGACAATTTGGCATAATCTATGTTATATATACTAAATATAGAAAACATTGTATATGATTAGAAATTAGAAGTTGAATTAATTATATTGGATTTCAAGATAAAAATAAAATTATAAATATTAAAAATTTAATTCTAAATCTCTTAAATGATGGTTATTAAAATTAATGAGATTTTAGATTCTAAAATTTTTATATTTTCACTTGGAGTAATCCATAAGACAAGTGTATTTTGTGAAAGGGTACCCTCAAAATTTTATTTTTATCATTGATAATACTAAAAATTATCAAATATTTATCTAAAAAATTGTACTCCAACTCCATTATCCACACACAAAAAAATTATTATTAATGTATTTTAATTTGTGGATAAAAATTATTATTTTTTCTTTAATTGATGTAATTTAACCAAACATGAAGGGCAATTACTATATACTACCTGATATTTATTTATTTATTTATTTAACATTATCAACTTTTATTTTATTTTATTTTAGTACCTTGGAAAAAAGATAGCTAAAAAAATTTTAAAAAAAATTATCGTATCAACGCACCCCACTAGTCCTTCGATTTTCTCTTGTTTTTCCATCATCTCCTCTCTCTATTTCTCCTCTTCTTTGCTTCACTGTCACTGTTTCTCATCTCTGTATACACCAAAAAAGGAAAACCCAGAAAAAAAAGCTTTAAAAATCTTGTCTTTTTAGCTCTGCTAATTCACTGCTTAATAACAAACCCATTTTCTATTTATAAAACAAACTGATAGTTATTAACCCATTATATTCCCTTCCTTTTTTGTTTGCTGGGGCTTCTTCAAATCGGAAGAAGCTCTGCAAATTTCGATTTTGTTTGGAAATTTTTTTGGGGTTAAGTTTTGGAGTTGAAATGTGGAGCAAAGAGCTGTTTTTCGGGGTTCTAAAGTCGATTGGAGAATCGGGGGAGATTTGATGGAATTAGAAGTGTTAATGCTCTGCTTTTTGGTCATTTCATGGAGGTTATAATCCGGTTTGGTTCAAGCACCGTAACCAGATTTGATTTTAAGCTTCGATTTGTTGCCTTTGTATTCGAGGTAAAGCTTTGATTTAGTTGCAAAATTCTTTTTTTTTTTCAAAAAAAAAAATCTCCCAAACTGTTTGACTAGTATATAAAAGGCTGGGAAGATTTATGGGTTTTAATTGTAGAAATGAAAAATGTTGCTGAACTTCTGGGGTTACTGAGAAAATTAGTTCGAAAAGGAACAAATTTTATCTAACCTTGCTGTTTAATACTTTAAAAGAAATTTTTTTTTGGCTTTTTTTTTGTATAAAGATGGGATTCATTTGGTTTCTTCATAGTTTTATATTTATTTATTTATTTGTTTGTTTTACTTTCTTTTTACTTCCCTTTTCCCAATTTTTTGGGTTCTTACCTTTTTGGAAGCTGTTCTCTATGGTTTACTGGTTGGATAAAACTGTAAACTTTTAGTTCAATTGACTGTTGAATTTGAAAAATTTGCTGGGATTCATACATCTACAGTTTTTGCCATTCCTCCAATTTTATTACTTTTGAATTATTTGAAGTTGAAATTTTATGGGGTCAACGCCACATCAAATAGCTGAATTTTGAGCGTATTATTTGCAAAGATTTTGTATTTGTGCTGGTATTAGCCACTCTTAGTTTGGTTTTATTAGATCCGTTGTTGCATAGAGTTTTTCTTTGGCCTTTTGGTTTTTAATTTCAGATTTTGGGTTTCTTGTTTGTAGAATTCCCTTTAAAACTCAAGCTTTTCTGGTATCTGCTGCAGATTTTATTGATATTGTTATGGTTTGGAGCTGCTACCGCCAAATTTCCGCAGCATCATCTGCAATGGGAAGGCCCAGAAAGAGGAAGTAGTGAAAACATTGTCTCACATTCATGTATTCATGACCAAATAATTGAGCAGAGGAGGCGACCAGGTCGTAAGGTTTACTCCGTTACCCCTCAAGTTTATGAGCACTCTGGTATCTCAAATCATGTCCATCGCAAAGGAAGGTCGTTGCTTGGGATTCGTGAATTGCTTGGTCATCCAAAGGATGCTAAGCAACCTATAAGGATATATTTAAATTACGATGCCGTTGGCCACTCTCAGGATAGAGATTGTCAAAAAGTTGGAGACATTGTGAAGGTGGGTGCTACTATTTCCTTGGTAAACTCTGTAGTATTGTACGTCTGATCATGATTGTGAATCTAATGTTGGGTTCTTGGTGTTTGCTTTTGATGTTTTTCTATGTTTTTTACCAGCTTGGGGAGCCTCCTGTGAATTCTCCTCCTGGCACACCCTCCTGCAATCCTCGAGGTGATCCTCCAATTTATGGTGACTGTTGGTATAATTGCACTTTGGATGATATTTCTGGGGAGGACAAACGCCGTCGCCTTCGCAAGGTTTTACTTTATAGATTCTACAAACAAATTTGCTTTCATTTGAGTTATGAGTTAGCTAATGCTAACTTTTGAATGAAATTTAATGAAGGCTCTAGGGCAGACAGCTGACTGGTTCAAGAGAGCCTTGGCTGTAGAGCCTGTGAAAGGGAATTTGAGACTGAGTGGATATTCTGCATGTGGTCAAGATGGAGGGGTACAGCTTCCTCGTGAATATGTTGAAGGTATCTCATTGCAGTTCCATAATTTTGTTTACATTTCATTTTCATCTTGATTGTGGCTCCAAGAGCATTTTCCTGTTAGGTTCATTCTTTTGTAATCGTTATCTTTATCTAACTTTTCTTGCAGAGGGTGTTGCTGATGCCGACTTGGTACTTCTTGTGACTACAAGACCTACCACTGGCAATACTTTGGCATGGGCAGTAGCGTGTGAACGGGACCAATGGGGCCGTGCAATTGCTGGTAATTTCTTGTTGGCCCATCTCTTAAGTGTGGAATATGTTGCTATTGTGTGCGGTAGAAATCTATAATCAGAAGCAATGGTATACTTCTGTTTTGTAGGTCATGTGAATGTTGCTCCTCGACATTTAACAGCTGAAGCAGAGACTTTACTTTCAGCTACTCTTATCCACGAGGTTTGGTGATGTTAATTTGATGAATTTGGAAGAGTATAGAAGGAAATTTCATGTGACCATCACTGTTTTAATCCAGGTTATGCATGTTCTTGGCTTTGACCCACATGCTTTTGCCCACTTTAGGGATGAGAGGAAAAGGAGGCGTAGTCAGGTAATTGCGTGACATTTACTATGAATATGCTCTAAGTTGCATGATAAATTTTGGATTTTGAATTCAAAGCTTAAACCCTCAAGACTTGTTCATTGCCTGCGAAATTGGAGTTCAGTTGCACTTTTAGTACTTTGTTTTGTATGAATGCATTTGACACTCTGTTGCTTATTTCGTGTCACTACCAATACGAAAAGCATATGTTGCTTATTAGTCATGACTGTATTCCATGGACACAATTTAGACCTCACTATCACATGGTCATCTCTATGTGCATTGTGCAGGTTACTGAACATATCATGGATGAAAAGCTTGGGAGGATGGTAACACGCGTGGTGCTTCCACGTGTTGTCATGCACTCACGACATCATTACGGGGTATTTTTAAAATCTTTGTTGTGCTAAGTTTTGTGGCTTTTGATTATTGAAAAAACACAATGCGAAAATCAAACAAATAATTGATGATAGCTTGATTGACAGGCATTCTCAGAAAATTTTACAGGCTTAGAGCTAGAAGATGGGGGAGGACGTGGCACATCAGGTATTCAATTCCGCCTCCCTTATTTGTGTCTCTCTCCTCTCATTGTGGCATTGGTTGTGGAATTTTAGCTTATGGAAACTAACTTAAAACTAGCGTACAATACATAATATGATTCTTAATGGAAGATGCAGCAGTTTAGCAGTTTGGTCCTTAATGTTTGAGTGATGACTTGGCTACAGGATCTCATTGGGAAAAAAGGCTTTTGATGAATGAGATAATGACGGGATCTGTGGATACAAGATCAGTAGTTTCGAAAATGACTCTGGCTTTGTTGGAGGATAGTGGATGGTATCAAGCTAACTATAGCATGGCAGATCGTCTTGATTGGGGTCGCAACCAAGGAACTGAGTTTGTTATTTCTCCTTGCAATCTCTGGAAGGGGACATACCATTGCAACACAACCAGTTTGTCTGGCTGTACATATAACAGGGAAGCAGAGGGTTACTGTCCTATTGTAAGTTATAGTGGGGACCTGCCTCAATGGGCTCGGTATTTTCCTCAGGCTAACAAGGGTATGTTCTTGTTGAATCCTTTTTATCTGATACTTGATGTTTTTGAGGCCCTTGATCTATTTTATGTCCTATCCACTTTACTAATTCCTTATTCTAAAGATTGAATAATCAGTGTATTAATGTGTGCAATTTTGAATTTGAGTTACTAATAGAGAAAAGTTATTTTCAGTTTTGGTTCACATGTGCATGTGTGATTCTTGTATTCTGCATGCAACTTAAGTATGGTAGTGAACCATCTGGTTTCAGGATATGTGCATATAATGCAATCATTTTACACTTATCAACATCATTGAGTTTTTAGTTTGGTTCTCCTTGCGAGGTCTATAGGCTTCTGTTATTGACCTTTGCAGGTGGTCAGTCCTCGCTGGCTGATTATTGCACGTACTTTGTGGCTTACTCTGATGGATCTTGTACAGTCACGAACAGTGCAAGGGCCCCAGACAGAATGTTAGGTGAAGTGAGAGGGAGTAACTCCAGGTGAGTTTTGACCTTAAAAGTCTTACTGGGACACAGTTTAAACTTTTCTTTTTACCTTAGACATAGTTAGAACTTTGGGGCAATGGCTGATGAATTTTCTTTTGTGATTACATAGGTGCATGGCTTCATCCTTAGTACGTACTGGTTTTGTGCGGGGTTCCTTGACCCAAGGAAATGGTTGTTATCAGCACAGATGTGTAAATAACTCTTTAGAGGTATGGAGCTTGAAGCTTGCAGCTTGCAGCTTGCAGCTTGTGGGTTGTGATCTTAGCTTTTCAGTGTACAGTTACTCTGGCAAATGCTGATTTACTGCAATATCCAAATAACAAAAAATCTTTTTCCATCACGGTCTGGCTGACTGAAGTATACCTTTTTGTTTATAACAGTAAAATTTAAAGCTGGCAAAGAATCATTTGCATGTTGAACTTTAAACTCTTTCTACCCTGCAATTTTTCATTAATTTTTTCTTAATAATTGTTCTTTTTAGGTTGCTGTGGATGGTATTTGGAAAGTGTGTCCAAAAGCTGGTGGACCAGTTCAGTTCCCTGGTTTTAATGGTAATTTTGATCTACTGACTTTGCAGTCAATAAGATCTATCTATATGCGGTAATAATTTCTTTTGATCTTTTATCTACAGGTGAACTGATTTGTCCTGCTTACCATGAACTCTGTAGTACTGGCTCTCTTTCTGTGTCTGGGCAATGTGCGAATTCTTGTAATTTTAATGGTGACTGTGTCAATGGAAAATGTCATTGCTTTCTTGGATTTCATGGTCATGATTGTAATAAAAGTTAGCTCCAGCATCCTTCTATGTTCTATCATTTAGCTATGTATGAAATAAAATTTGGTATATGAAATCTCTTCTGATTAATCCTTTTCAATAAACTGATGTTATTTTTCTGTCCTTTTGTCTTGTATAATTTTCAGGATCTTGCCCTAAAAATTGCAATGGGCATGGAAAGTGCCTGTCAAATGGGGTCTGTGAATGTAAAAATGGTCATACTGGCATTGACTGCTCCACTGGTATGTGCTTGTTAATTTATTAAATATTTTATTTTTAATTATTTTATTTGGAAAATGTTCTTAAAGTTGCTGAATAGATATTTGACTTTTGGAGTATACACGTATGCTATCCTCTTTACCAGTTTTACTGTAAGTTTCTTTGTTTGTGGAGGAAAAGTTGAGGGGTTCTATCTTGTGGTATCTTTGCATGGACCCTTTTAAAGGGC
Organism: Durio zibethinus; assembly: GCF_047325235.1. Classification (NCBI taxonomy): domain Eukaryota; kingdom Viridiplantae; phylum Streptophyta; class Magnoliopsida; order Malvales; family Malvaceae; genus Durio; species Durio zibethinus. Next base: position 1,894,687 of record NC_143181.1, read on the forward strand.
CTTTACCCGCATGGTTAAGCATAAATATGGAAGATATTCTCTTTTTTTTTTTTTATCATTCCCTCGTTTTTTTGAAGAAAAAAGAACTTCAGTGTTGAGTGCTGTTTCAATATGCTAATGCATTCATAGACACCTCTTGAGGTTTTCATTTTGTCATTGAAACCATTTCATGCTGTGTTATATGTAATTCTTCTCATGCATACGTCAGGGATAAATACAGTCAGTGCCATTTGTTTGTCCTCTCTCTTACCATTTTACTTGGAATTATATGCAGCTGTTTGCAATGAACAATGCAGCCTTCATGGTGGTGTCTGTGACAATGGAGTTTGTGAGTTTCGCTGCTCTGATTACGCGGGCTACACATGCCAGAACAGCTCCACTCTCCTCTCTAGTCTTTCAGTATGTAAAAATGTGTTGGAGAGAGATTTCTCTGGGCAACACTGTGCACCCAGTGAGGCAAGTATATTACAGCAGCTAGAAGAAGTAGTTGTCATGCCCAATTACCACCGTCTATTCCCCAGTGGTGCTCGAAAGTTCTTTAATAATCTCTTTGGAAGCAGCTATTGTGATGCAGCTGCCAAGCAACTAGCCTGCTGGGTAAAGTAGCTCATCCCTGCTCTTCTATTTCCAAGCATTTTTTTCTCAGTAGTTTTGGTTCTTTGTCGCTTGCTTTAAATGATCATAGAACTTGATGAGGTAGAAAATAGTTTCAGTAATTAACAGTTTCTTGATAGCCAATCATGATAGCTTGACTCTAAATGCTATTCCTATATGACCAGATTTCGATCCAAAAATGTGACAATGATGGGGACAACAGACTACGGGTATGCCATTCAGCATGTCAGTCATATAATTTAGCGTGTGGAGCATCACTAGACTGCTCAGACCAAACTCTCTTTAGTAGTGAGGAGGAAGGCGAGGGTCAATGCACTGGCTCCGGCGAGATGGAGCTTTCATGGTTTAATCGCTTGCGTAGTAGTTTATTTTCAAGCAATACGTCTTTGAAAGGAACGTCTGTAAAATATAGGCAGTTTTAACCCCCACCCCCGCTTCCCCCATTTGTTCTAATTTTGGCTTGTAATTTTTCTAGGGTTCGAGTGTAGGAAAGGTGGCACGTAAGACTGTGCCCATACTTGTAGAGTTGCTCTGTGCTTGGCCCAAAAATCAATCGGAAATTTTGGGCAGGATCAGGCTTTCCAAGATGAAAGCCCCATGTAGAGAAAATTGAAAATGTATTGAAAAACAAGGAAAAATATAAGGAAAGTAAAAAAGAATGCTCTTCTGAGCCGGTAATCAGATGTTTGGCCGAAGGCCTTCACAGGAAAGGAAAATGTCTTAATATTTTTCTGTTTATTTTTGTAATCCAACCACCCCATAAAAGTTGTGGCTACAGCAAAGCTTATGGCTTCTTCTCTTCATATTTGGTTCTTGAATTTTCATTAGATCGGAAAAAAATGCTTTCATATTTACACAACATCATCTACTTTCGCACCAAACAAACCAACCACAATCTTTAAAACTGATAAAAATGGTTAGCCAAAGGACAACTTTTCATCCATTTTAGAGAGATGAGGCAAACAATTGATTTCAATGTGTGCTAATAACAGAACAGTCAACAAATTTCCGCTATCTCGAGCATAATTTACCCAAGAAGATAATAAATGGTAAATAAAGGCTAACCTTTACCATGGTCATGAATCAAGATCATGTTCATGACTCGGTTGGACAAAATGTGATCTAATAATCTGACCCGGAACAAGTCCTGGCGCTAGAAGCATCATCATAAGCATAACCATAAGCAGTGGGGCATGCATTCTTAAACATCTCCGAGTACTGTGTTGGTGAGCAAGTTTGAGCAGTAGCATGGTCCCCCGTGCAGCAAATCGCAGGCGCTTTTACAAGCAACAATAGAACCCGAATCCATGACCTTTAACTCAGCTGGGCAGTTTGTATTAAGATCCGTGACACAACCTGCATATTGGCAATCACCTGCACCACCAACAGCCTTCACACCTAAGGCAACGTTGTAACCATCCACAAGACTAACATCATAAAAGTCCTTATCACTAGGGCCTCCAGCAATGGTGAACTCTACCAGAGTGACGGGTGGTGCACCACCGCCTATGCACTTTAGCACGCCACCACAGTCCCCGGTTATGCATTTGCCAATGCCAGAGTTGTCAAATGTGCAGCCAGTTCGACCCCAGAAGCGGCCGGACCAACCGGATGGAGCCTGGAATTAGGCTGATGAACCAGGTGACAATGCAAAACCACCTTCACCAAGGGCAGAGCCATTTCCGGAGAGAGAACCAGGCCATACAGTGAAACTGCAATGGTTTTCCAGTGTAAAAAGGGTTGCTGAAGAAAACATCGTCCCTGCAATTTTTTTTCAAAACCAAAGTTGAGTCAATGTTATTTGAATCAAAAGCTTAAAGCATCGACTGAATACTGATTCCAAATATAATCTTTTGTTACATAATCTAATCTATCAAAACAAACAACTTTGATGCTTTACAACATGGAATGTACTAAAAAAAGCAAATTACAATCCAACATATACATGTTCTCATGCAAATAAAGGCTAGAAATTTACCAAACGAGAAGGATTCAATAGAAAAAGAAGAAGGTAAACCCCAGAAGAAATCGCCATTATTGTTTTGAGAGGAAAGAGAGGTTGAGATAAATGGGAAGGATTTGATGCAGGGAATTAGGATGATGGGAAAGTTAATATAGAAAGTTACTGTATATATATTAGGGTCACACTTCCACTGTCACGTTTCCGTGTACAATATTAGATTTTCGGTTCTCTTTAGAGCATCAAGTAAATGACCAATTTTTCCTTTTAAATTTTATATCTTTGTTATGATGTTTCATATTTGATTTGGCCATCTCTTTTCGTGGTCGGTTAAGATATTTGCAGGTTGAGTCTCTTTCTTTGGGTTTAATCGTCATGGTACTTGTAACTGTAAATGTAAATTGTGTATGAAACTCTGCCATTTTATTCAGCAATCAACGTCAAGTCACGTGAGAAAGACAGATTTCCCCATACATAAGATGCAGAGATAAAAAAGGGATTGAGATTCAGTTCAGGGTTACTTAGTTTCTAGCTTAATTGCTGTTGCTGATCATGGTGTGTCGCGAAACAACAAAGATGGTTAATTCCCCCGCGCGTGGCGAACATCAGCACAACCCCCGATTCTCACACGTCCATAGTTAAGCACTTAACCACCAGCACCACCGCACCACGTTGCTTGCTTCCACACTTCCACCATTCCCCATAATCTCTCTTAGTTGCTCACTCTCTCCAAACTAAACTAACGGATGACTTGATCTGAAATTTTTGTCCCCTTTTCACGTGATTTTCGCATTTCTTTTTCTTCCTCAAAAATGTTATATTATAGATTTCTACCGATAGATAATAGTACTAACTTTTTTTCTTCATAAATTTAAATATAAATACGACGAATGTCACATGTTATTAAATTTGATTGTCATAAATCAAATATTATATTGTGACATACTCTAATTATATGATTTATTGATATAATATTGATGTTGTTGAATTCTTAATTTCAATGGTTATAGTTCAATTGATGTTGTTGAATTCTTAATTTCAATGGTTATAGTTCAATTCATGGTTTCTTCATATAAAAAAATATTATCCTTACCGAAATATTTGCGGAACTGTCTATGAAACATATTAACAAGAATTTTCTACTATTGCACAAGTTTCCTTTCTTGAGCTATTTGCTTATTTCGTCAATAAAAGCTTTGTTATTTTGTTATTGCTTCTAGACATTAAACTCTTTGAACGGTTGACAACATTGATGCTAAGTATTTGATAATCTTCATGTTGTTAACAGCAAGAAAATGGATTAACTTATTTTCTTCTTAACCATGAGAAATAGTCCACTGAAGAATCATATCTTTTGTAATTGATTGGATATTTTAATATTCATGATGATGTTCCGTAATTATGGATATTTTATGTTCTGCAATTGTTGCTTAGTAAATGATAATCCAAATGCTGATAGATGCCTTTTCTTTGGAAACTTTGTTAACTACTTCATTTTTCAAACACACAGACAATCCAAAGCCACTCTTCATTCCCCTGTTTTTCTATTATGATCTTACGGTTAGTTCTTGGTGACCGACAAATCAGATTCATTTCCTGCTAAGCTCTTTGACTATGGTCTATGGCTACCAGCTTGTTGATTGACTTCCGATCCAACATCTAACTTTTGTATGGTTTTGGCATTTTTCCATGTTTTCGGCCATGATGTTCAATTTTTCGTACGCCACGTAGGGACTCGCTCATTACTCTTTGAAAAGGCTCATCAACTTTGTAATTAATTGTCTTGATATATTTCCTGCAAATATTAATGATGATGTCTAATCATTGGTTTTTTCAGTCAATTATTTCCTGGATTATTAGTTATGACTTGATCTCTTTGTTTTCTTTAATTTATTTTCCTTCAACCGAAACATGAAAAACCTTCCCTGCAGGTTTGATTTTTGGTAACCAAGTCAACTACCCAAAGTCCAATTTTCTTCATTTAATTTTGTGGAAGACGGGATACTTGCAGCTGAACAAAGCTTTGTCTGTTATGGAATGATAAATCGGTTGCTATTATGTCCTTTTAGTTGAACAAACCCAACATCAAGTAAAACAACAAAATCTACACTTTTGCAGACATTGTCATGTTTGTTTTAGCACTCTAATCCTAATCCTAACCGTGTATTTTGTTTAACTGCCCTTCAGGCTCTACCCAGATAGACCCATTGTTTTGTTTAGTAACGCAAAGTCGAGACATCTTGGAAGACAAATGCACCTAAAAACGAGTCAATTTCTTGCTTATCGCCTGTCGAATCTTCTACAACATCTGTGAGGTCGTCAGTTCTGTTTTAAAGACTAACACAAGGACAAGCCCTTTTGATGCTGAACTTTATCTTTCAAATGGCGTCTGAGATAAAAACAAGTTTACAAATGGTGCAATTATGAAGGTCCCAACCGCATCGCACCTCATCCAACTGGGGATCCGAATGGGCCTTTAGTTAATATTCTCAGCTACTCCAAGGTAGGAAAGATAAATGAAAGGACATTAGAAAGCGACTACAGCTGACAAAGACATGGGCAAATACAACAAGAACCGTATCCACCACAATCATCAGCTGATGAAACCAATCCACAAGCAAACTTGTGAACGAATTGCATTTTTACATGAAATAGCGGTTCTGGCAAAGACCCCTAAAGCATGGGAAGGTAGTGTTAGGATTAAAGCTTATTTTTAAAAACCATAATAATAAAACAAAGCGTAATAATAGAACTTAAACTGAAAATTTTTTAAATATAAATATAAATATAATTAAAGAGATGCAATTATACGTGAAAAGAAATAGATTACACACCTCGTGCATTGCATTGCCTTTTGTTGTTATTTTTTAAGCAAAAAAAAATTTACACACTATTACATTTTTTAACATAAGAAATATTATAATTTAAAGCCTAATTAATAACTACCCACTAAAATCATGATCCTAAGATTAAGTCATGATCACCAGCATGAATAATAAAAAAATAATCAACACTAAAAAAATAGGAACAACATGAAACACTCAACTGAGCAACATTCATGAATCCATATTAGCAGTCCTAAACACATTTTCTAACACTATTCCTTGCTTTAGGAGCTGCAAACACCAAGTTTTGTCCTCAAAAATTCAAACTTGCTAACTGACAATGGCTTTGTGAAAATATCTGCAACCTGATCTTCTATTTTGCAGTAAACAAGAACAATAGCTCCATCTTTCTATACTTCTTTTAAGAAGAATAATTTAATATTAAAATGCTTAATTTTCCCGTGAAACACAGGATTTTGAGAGATAGCAATGCCAGCTTGGTTGTCAATAAGAATCTTCATGCTTTCCTCATACTCTAAGTTAAAATCGATTAAAATCTTCCTTAGCCACAAAGCTTGATTAACAGTAGCTGTTGCAGCAATAAACTTTGCTTCAGCTGTGGATTGAGCTACAATTTTTTTTTCAAGCTCCATGAGAAAACACTAAACCAAGTGTGAAACAATAGCCTGAAGTGCTCTTCATATCATCAATGGAACCTCCCCAATCACTGTTTGAGAAACCAACCAGCTTGAACTCTTTGCTCTTTGTGTATTTAATGCCAAAATCGCTTGTGTCTTTTACATATCTAAGCACCCTCTTTGCAGCCTTGAGATGCCATTCACTTGCACAATGCATAAACCGAGACAAAATGATTATAGCATTCAAAATGTCAGGTCGAGTTGCTGTGAGAAACATTAAGCAACCAATCAGGCTTCTGAAATATACCTGATCAATTTTTTTTGTTCCATCTTCTTTACAGAGCTTTTCCTTTAAGTTCATTGGTGTGCTCATTTTTTTACATTCTTGAAGTTTAAACTTCTTCAGAATCTCCTTGGCATATTTTTTCTGACAGATGAAGACTTCATGTTCATTTTGTTTGATTTTCATTCCAAAAAAAAAAGTCATCAATCCAATATCTATCATTTCAAAAAACTTCATCATCTCTTACTTAAACTTTTTCACAATACTTGTGTTGTTTTCTGTCACAAGTAAGTCATCCACATATAGTGAAATGATAAGAATGTCAGCTCCATTGTGCTTGACATATAATGTTGATTCAAATAAGCTTTTAACAAATCCCAAGTTCTGTAAATGTTCATCAATCCTGCTGTACCAAGCTCTTGGAGCTTGCTTTAATCCGTAAAGTACCTTTTTAAGAAGATAAACCTTATCTTTTTCTCATTCCTTGACATAGCCTTCTAGTTGCTCTACATAAATCTTCTCCTGCAGAAAACCATTCAAGAATGCTGACTTGACATCTAATTGGTGCACTTTTCAATTCTTTTGTGCTGTAACAACGAGTAAGAGCTTGATGGTGTCGAGTCTAACGACTAGTGCGAAGGTATTTAAGTAGTCCACATCGAGTATTTGAGCATATCCTTTGACCACGAGTCTAGCTTTACACTTGTTGATTGAGCCATCAGCATTAAGCTTGGTTCTGTACACCCATTTGACTCTAATTACTTTTTTGTTTTGGGGTCGATTAACTAACTCCCATGTTTCATTCCTTTCAATCATGAATAGCTCCTCATTCATTACAGCAATCTAATTTTGATCCGTCTTGGCCTTTTCATAATTTGTAGGTTCACACACAACAATATTACATCTTTGATTAATATCATAAAGTAGTCTTGTACCTCTGATAGAACTGTCATCCTCCATTTCATTCTCTCAATCTCCAATGCTAGGAAACTTGAGCTTGTGCTCTTTTAAGGTTGGATCCATATTTTTTGCATCATCCCAGTTCCACTTTTCATCTTCCATAAAGTGCATATCCCTGCTTATAATAATTTTTTCAGTTTGTGGCTGAAAAATTTTATAAGCTTTTACAACTGAGCTGTAGCCAATGAAGATGCTTGGAAGTACTCTTTTATCTAATTTATCTTTCTTGGTCTGTGAAATATAAGTGAAGCACAAACATCCAAATATTTTAAGAAAATTCAAAGATGGTTTATAACCATACAATGCCTCAAAGGGTGTTTAATCCTTCATTGCTCTTGTGGGAAGCTTGTTTTGCAAAAAAATAGCAGTATTTGCTACTTCAGCCTAAAATTACTTTGGCAGGTTCTTTTCATTTAGCATACATCGTGTCATCTCCAATATGAATCTATTCCATCTCTCACTTACTCTATTTTGTTGTGAAGTGTATGGAATGGTTAATTGATGTTGGATGCCTGTCTCCTTATAAAAATAAGTGAATGCTTTAGAGGTGTACTCTTTGCCATTGTCTGATCTGAAAGTTTGAATTCTACAGCCACTCTCATTCTCAACTATGGCTTTAAAGTTCCAAAAGACTTGAGCCACCTATGACTTGTACTTTAAAAAGAAGATCCAACACATACGGGTGAAATCATCAATGAATGTAACATAATAAAGACTACCTTTTCAGAGAAGGCGTTCTTTGTGGGCTTGCAATGTCAGTCTGAATTAATTGTAACTTCTTTAATGCTCTCCATGTTTCCTTGAGAAATGGTTTCCTACTTTGCTTTCCAAACTGATATGCTTTACAATTTGGAACATGATCATCAAGTTTTGAAAAATCATTTACCATCTTCTTGGATTTCATTTGCAATAACCCCTGATGATGATAGTACCCGAGCCTCTTGTGCCATACTTCAGTGATATTTTTTTTTATTGAAAACATTGTTTGCTCATCCTCCAATAGATTTAGAGCAAAGCTTTTCCCTTTCATTTTTACTTTAAAAATATCTTGGCCAACTGCATCTTTAATCAAGCAACTTTTATCTTTGAACACAACTTTATAACCCTTTTCAATTAGTTGTCTAACACTTAACAAGTTTTGATCAATTTCAGAGACATATAATACATCAAAAATGAATTTTGTACTTGAACAAGTTGAAATTGTAACTATTCATTTTCCTTTCACAGTTATGTACTTGCCATTACCAACTCGAACCTTCGATGAGTTTGCGTTGCTTAGTTTCCTGAATAGATCCTTGTCATGTGTCATGTGGTTAGTACAACCACTATCTATAAGCCAATTCTCACTTGATTCGATGCTGGAGAAACATGTAGCTACGAACAGGTGATCATTTTCCTCTTGATCAGCAATATTTGCATCTTTACCATGTTACAGATTTTTGTTTTTACAGATAACAGCTTCATGCCCCATCTGATTACATTTAGTGCACTTAGCATCAGGTCTTCTCCAACATCTAAATGGAGGATGACCCTTTTTTTCCACAGTGTTGGCAAGGTGAATAGGATTTCTTCTGATTTTCATTCTTTCCTTTTGCATTGGCTGATGCAGTACTTGTCCAATTTTTTTCAAAATCTTTTTTCTTTTTTCTTTTGTTTTTGGCCACATTTTGATGCTTGCCTGCCAAAGCTCCTTCGATTGTTGTATCTTCCCTCATTAGTCTTCTTTGTTCTTATGCTTGCAAAGCGTTAAGCAATTCTGCTAAGAAAATTTTTGACAGATCCTTGGTATTCTCTAAGGCAGTGATGGTTGCTTCATATCTTTCAGGTACTGTAACAAGAATTTTTTCTACAATTCTTGAGTCAGTAAATTTAGATCCAAGAAGCCTTACTTTGTTTGCGATACTCAGAAGCCTACCGGAGTAATCTTTAATCGTCTCGGAGTCCTTCATTCTTTGAAGTTCAAATTTTCTAATCAAGTTAAGGACTTTCATCCCTTTAATTCTTTCATCTCCTTCATATTTATTCTTAAGATAATCTCATATCTCTTTTGCTGACTTCAGAGACATGATACAAGTGAAGATAGTGGATGGGACTACAGCAAACAAGCAGGCCTTTGCCTTTGATTTCTTTATCTTCTTTTCTTTCTGCGCTTTAATCTGTACTATGGTGGGATTGTTTGGAAGTGCAGGAATTTCATAGTCTTCTTCTACTGCTTCCCAAAGATCCAAAGCTTCCAAGTATGTCTCCATACGTACTACCCAAATCTGGTAGTTGTCTCCGTCAAACACTGTCGAAGCAATTACAGAGAAACTGGCTTCAGCTTCCATGACGCATCAATTTCACACACAGATCCCTTAAGAAGAAAGCTTTGATACCAAATATTGTTATTTTTTAAGTAAAAAAAACTTTACACACTGTTACATTTCTTAACATCAAAAATATTATAATTTAAAACATAATTAATAATTATCCACTAAAATCATGATCCTAAGATTAAATCATGACCATCAACATGAATAACAAAAAAATAAATAACACCAAAAAAATAAAAACAACATGAACCATTCAACTAAACAACATTCATGAATCTACATTAACAGTCCTAAACACATCTTCTAACACCTTTTATGAATTTCGAAAACCAATTCTATATAAAAAGGTTGCTGCTCTTTCACGATCAGGTTAATTTTCTTATTAACTCCTGTCTTAAAATATATTATATCAATTCAATGTTCCCAGACCCATGTGAATTCTGACTTCTATATAGCGATGCTAATCCGCCATTAACAGCCTGCCTCCCTTCAGCTCTCTCCCACTCTGATGCTTCTTAGAGATATGGAGATTGCAATAATGAATCATCTAATTCTTGCTTTCATAACATTTCTTTGCATCTGTGTCTTGAAATTTGTATACTCAATCATATGGATTCCCTGGAAAATCCAAAACCACTTCAAAAAGCAAGGAGCAACAGGCCCTGGCTACCGTCCGATCTTTGGAAACTCAGCTGAGATGCGCCGTCAGTTTGAAGAAGCTATGTCAAAGCCAGCTCCACTTCACAACCACGATGTCCTTCCCCGTGTGGCTCCATTCTACCACAGGTGGTCCAAAATGTATGGGAAACCGTTTTTGTATTGGTCTGGGCCAAAACCAAGGCTGGCAATTTCCGACCTGGATATGATCAAGGAGGTTACTATGAACACAGGAGGCGGGTCATTTGATAAGACCGGGTTTGACCCCAAGGGCAGGCTACTCTTTGGACAGGTACTTGTTGCATTGATAGGCGAAGAATGGGCCCTTCACAGGAGGATTTTAAACCAGCCCTTTCGCATGGAAAGAGTCAAGGTAAATCAAACTGCTTCCTTTCTTTACATGAATTATCTATTAGTGTATAAATACGGGACAAGATTGATTTAAAAATTAAAAGCATTCGAGGAGATATAAAATTTTGATTTTGAATTAAATATATATTTTTTTACTTGTAGTAAGGTTTTGTCCTTCTATTATAACAAAAAAAAGATTAATTTAAAAAATTTTAATTATTAATTTTAATATATTAAGGAAACGAGAGAGATAAGCAAAAAAATTAGTTTAATTTTATGGATTTATTAAAATTAATGATTAAAAAAAGTGTAAATTAAAAAATTTTATGTTAATATAAATGGATCATTCTCCTATATATATTTTGATTTTTAAAAAAATGGATAGTAGTACTAATAGGAAAAAACTTATATTTTTAAGTAAAATTTGTGAATATTTTTATTAAAAGTGATTTAATTAAAAATTTTAATAAAAAATATAAATCAATAGACTAATAAAATTCAATGAAAATATCAATCATATGTAAAAAAAATTATTGAAAATAACATTTATAATTAAATTTGATCATACTTATTTAATAATAAAATTTTATCAAAATTTTTATTAAAAATATCTATCAAAAAACATATCAAAATTTATGTAATAAAAATGTTCAATTTATCGATTTTAATTTTAAATTTTATTTAATCAATTTTAATAAATAAATTTCACCAAACAAACTCACCTAAGTCTCAAGCCCAAAATCTAGACAAATATTTGGATTTTCAAGCACCTGCACAAAAAACTCTTTCAACAGGCGGGTTGGTTACCGGAAATTGTTGCTGCAACTACGCAAATACTTGGGAAGTGGGAGGAAAAAAGAGCTGGGAGAGATGAATTCGAATTGGAAGTGTATAAAGAACTTCATGACCTCTCAGCTGATATTATAGCCAGAACAGCGTTTGGAAGCAGTTTTGAAGAAGGAAAACGAATCTTCATGTTACAAGAACAACAGATGAAGTTCTTCTCTCTGGCAGTAGAAAGTGTCAATATCCCAGGGTTAAGGTAACCTTTTTTCATTTTGTTCTAAATTTTATTTAAAAAATAATTGGAAGGAGTGATCTTGTTATAATTAATCTATCTTCCATGCCCTAACCTATTGTATCAGGTTTTTGCCCACTAAGAATAACAGAGAGATGTGGAGACTAGAGAAGGAAACTAGTGAATCTATTCGGGCACTGATCCGGACTAACAGCAAAAGAGAAAATTCTTCCAGTCTGCTTAGTCTTTTGATGTCTTCATAAAAGAATCACGATAATCAAGAAGAGAGGTTAGGGGAGGAAGAAATAATAGGCGAGTTCAAGACCTTTTACTTTGCAGGAAAGGAAACAGCTGCTAATGCTTTATCGTGGGCACTTCTGCTTTTGGCATTGAAATCGGAATGGCAAGACAAGGCAAGAGAAGAAGTGGTTCGCATCTGCAGAAAAGATAAGCTTCCAGTTGCAGAGAATTTGAATGGCTTGAAGATTGTAAGTTTTCTCTCCTCTCTGATTTGACAAATTCAAATTGATGCCTTCTGGGAGGATTCTAAGCATATGTATAGGATTACTTTGTTGGTTAAACACCAGCAGTTTCAGCTTTCATGTTGGTTAATGTTGCGTAAAATCAATTTATGAACAGGTGAACATGATAATCGATGAAACACTTCGGCTTTACCCTCCAATAGTGATGTTGATGAGGAAAGCTTGCAAGGATGTTAAGCTAGGACAGATCAACGTTCCTGCTGGTACAGAGCTTTATTTGTCGCTGGCTGCTGTTCATCACGACACTGAAATATGGGGAGAAGATGCTAATATGTTCAATCCCTTAAGATTTAAAAAGTCTCGAAAGCATTTAGCCTCATATATTCCATATGGTTTGGGCCCTAGAATTTGTGTCGGCCAGACTTTAGCTATGGTCGAGATGAAAATTATTCTAGCTATGATTATCCGGAAATATACTTTGACAGTGTCGCCGACATATGTTCATGCCCCTATGCTGTTCATCTCCTTGGAGCCTCAATATGGTGTACAGATAGTCTTAACAAGGACAACCGTATGATGCTTTTGTCGTCAAAACTCTTATAAGGGTTCTTTCATCTATGTAAAACATGTCTGCATTTACTATGTCAAGATATTGCAATTCATCTGTGCTATGTATGGTTGCATTGTAGTAAAGAATGATGAAGGAACATTCTCTAATAAAAGTAATCTCAAGTAGTTAATATTAACAATTTAATTAATGAATGAGTTTAAACAGATTAAAGATGTGAAGTAGCTTATCTTAGAGGTGGTTTGAATTTCACCGTACTTTTAAGAGTAGTGCAATTGAGCTTATTGTATTGTTCAGTGTTCAAATGTTAATTTTAATGAGATCTATTTAACATAAATTTTTTTATGAATTTTTTTTCAATCGTAGTTATAATAATAATTATTATTATTTTTAATTTCATTTGAGTCAATTTCACCATCCATTCAAATAAACACTTAGATTAAATTTAAATTTTCTCATAATTTTGATGTGATGCGATTGAGTTTACCGTACCACCAACTGAATCTAAATACGAATTTTAATAAAATTAATTTTGTATAAATTTTTTTCAATAGCAACTCAATAAATTTTTTTTAATCGTAATTACAATAATTTTTATTATTATTTTCAATCTTATTGAAACTTTAACCTATTAATATGATTAAATTAACGTATATAAACATGTCGTATACATGTTAGCCCCGTCAACTTACGTAAGAGACAATATTTTCGTAACATAAACGGATTGATACCAACACAATTATACAAGACCTAAATTTGTTTAATAAGACACGATCATACGTATGTGATGATGTACTGATAGTTATAACTGAGAATCTGATTCTGAGACATGGAAGCTTCGCCTACCAGTCTTTGTAATGAACAGCAAACCAACAAAACAAACATATCTAAAGAAGAAAAAGAAACAGAATTTTCTTTGGTTGATTTTTTCAACTTAAATTAAAACCCCTTTTTTGGTGTTGAAGTACTGTAAAAAAAAAAAAACTTTTCAAAGTCATGTGTTTTGCTCCTAGATAAGAAATACTAACATCATATTCTCCAAAACAACATTAATTGCTGACAGGCATGTTTTGTAACAACTAACCACTTAAAGATGTTTTCATTAAGAAAAAAAAAAACCAAACAAATGTAAATAACATGTCCTAATTCTTATTCATTCGTTTATAGAATAATCTATTGATTTATACACTTACAAACTTTACAGATTGAGAAATTTTTACCTGTTCTTCTCCATAAACTAAGCATAGAACAGAGATTAAAGAAGAAAAATGACGTTGGTGAAGAAATTCATTCACCCTTTATTTCCGACGCCGAACTGCTACAGGAACGAGCGGAAGAAGAAGAAGAACCACCATGTCCGCTAATGTCGTCAGCATTTCTCTTCCTTAAATGTCTTTTAACGTAGAAATTGAGGAAGAGCCCAAGAATTACGCCATTGAGAACAGAGTTGAAACCCCAAGCTCCCATTCCGTTGCACCCACCTTTCAGAAAATGCAGTGAAAGAACCCCGAAATGGCAGACCAAGTTACACCCCAGAAGCACCACCTGGCAATTCACCACGAAAGGGAAGCAGGCGGTTGGGAGCCCAATCGCCGTCCAGAATCGGTACCCATAAACCACGGAGTATAATAAAGTGGCTAATAAAATGGCTAAGACTTGAAACGATTGAGAGAATTCAAGCCATAGAAAAGACATGCATAGAAGAATTGATTGGTTAAAGAGGTGAAAGAAAGTTAATTTACGGTGGCGGAGGATGGTGAAGAATGTTCGGAAGAGGTGAAGGAAACGGGCGAGGTAAAAAACGTAGGACCAGAAGAACACGCGCCCCGAAGGGCGCGTTCCCAGCGGGAAGCAGAGGAACCATTGGAATGGGGTGGTGATGGTTTTCGTGCGGCGCCAGAACCATCGCGTATAGCTAATCTCGGTGGCCGCGGAGAGGAGGATACCGACGAAAATGACGACGGAGATCAAGGAGATGCAGAGGCTGTGGATCGCTGGGATTGGTCCTAGAGGGACCCGTCGACGTTTAGGGAGGATGAGAGAGAGGAAGACATGGAGGGTGATAGCGGTGACGACATAGACGGCGATGGTGGAGAAGAGGAAGGACCACGTGGAGCCAAACGATTGGCTCCAACGGAAGTTCACGATCGACGGATGCTCTGATAGCCAGTATTTCACCGATTGCATCATGATCAACTTTATTTTACATCAAACTCCAGAAAAAAAAAATTAATTACTAAAGCTTATACTTATTTTTGGAAGGAATAGTGAGAATTGGAAGGGAAAAAGAAAAGAGAGATTGGGATTAAGAAGTGGGGTAGCAAATGACAAAGAAAATTTGAAAGGACGGCGCTGGCTATTTATACCTTTGAGGTCACCTACACTGTTTTTATTTTTACTTTTTAAATTCGCGATTTATCCTTAAATTTTTTATCTTTTTTAAAAAAATATTACGCACTTAAATTCTTTCGAATTCATAATTTTTAAATATTAATTTTAATAATATATAAATTAATCTAAAAAATAATCAATCAAAAATTTTATATTTTTATTATAAATTCTTAAACTCATAACTTTTAAATATCAATTTTAATAATATATAAATTAATCTAAAAAATAATCAATCAAAAACTCTATATTTTTATTATCTCAAATTACGATTTTTTAAAATAAATTTTGATACTAAGTATGACATGACAAAGCGAGTTTTTAGGGCATTTGGTTGCTGATTTATATTTTATTATAACGTAAAAATTAATTATATAAAGCTAAAATTATTATAAACTAATATCATTTCAAGTAGAATACAATTATTTTATACAAAACTTAGAATTATAAAATGGGAAATTTTTTATTTATTTTTAGTTCTTTAAAAATAAGCGCATGGATAAATTATTTTAAGGTAAAACAAAAAATAACAAAATTATTAAAGTAATAGATAAAATATTATTGATGATGTTGAACTGATTCATCAGGGGTAAAATCATAAAATAAAGAGAAAAAAAAATTAACAGTTGGAGACAAAGATTGAGAGTGATATCAATATTTGTATTTGATACTCAAATTAAAAATCGATAAAAGGGAATAATAAAAAAAAAATGTAAAGAAGATAGAAGAAACTAGATGATGAAATAATATCTAAATGATTTTATTTATATCTATAAGGAAAAAGGATATGAGTAGCTCGAGCAGCTTTTAAAGTTTAGAATGATTTATCAGATTAAGCTAATATGAATATTGATTGTCTATTTTGAAAATGATAAGTTAACATTTAAGAGGACTTATTGAGTAAGTTGATAAGGTAATTGATCTAATATGATCTCATAAAATCATATTAGATTGATACATCGATTTGATTTAAAAATTAAAAATATTTTTAATTATTTATTAATAATTTCAAATAAAAAAATATTTTACCTTTTAAATTTAAAAATGACTCTACCAACCCTCATCCTTCTAATGGTCAAAATTGACAATTTCAGTGATCTTTTATAAAAAAAAAAAAAAGTGATGAAATTTCTAGTATAGCATGGCATAGCCTAGTTTTTTTTTTTTTTTTTGTTGTTGAACGTGGAAATTCCAGAGTGATTGATCATGATAATTACTTTGTTAAAGCTATCCATTGATGATTATTAGCTTACTTTTTTTGACAATTTGCATAGATACCATACCATACGCCTTCAATTTAATTCCGGATCGAATATTGTACGGCTCAAAGTCTAAAAAACCTTTGAAATATAAATTAAGGTTAAATCAAAGGTCAATTAAAATTTTCAACTCTCATCTACCGTGTTATCCAAGGAGTGGAAAAATGGATAATCAATAGTTAATATTAATTATTGCTCTTAACCATTTTTTTAAAATTGTTTCATCCAAAATTTTTCATCTAAATTCTTTTCATTTCTTAATTTAATATTATCAATGATGTTTCTGTAATAGTTTTAATAGTAAAAAATGGTTATAATTTTTTTATTTAAAATTATTAAAATTAAAAATATAAAGCTTATGAGGTTGATTTTGCAACCCAAACTAAAAAGCTATTTAAGAAATGCTTATGCCATATAAAATGCATTTAAAATTAAAAAAAAAATCACTATATCACTTTATGTTTTTAATATTTTATTATTTTATACATATATTTTTAAAATATTTAATTACTCACAATACTTTTTGCAACAATACTAAATATTTGAAATTTGTAATCATATTGACCCATGTAATTAATTTGTAATTATTGTCTTGTTGAAATTTGATATATACAAAATGAATCATGCTATTTATTTTATCAATGTTATCTCAAATATTTCTATTTTTTTAATATGATATATAATTATTAGATAAATTTATAGACACAATTTGTCAATTCATGTATAAATTAACTTTTTAATAAATAAAATATTACATTTGAATCAATAATTATTATCACATCATAAAGAAAAGATATGTGTTACTTTCTTAATAAAAATTTTACATTTAAT
The DNA here is from genome assembly GCF_047325235.1 of Durio zibethinus. Classification (NCBI taxonomy): domain Eukaryota; kingdom Viridiplantae; phylum Streptophyta; class Magnoliopsida; order Malvales; family Malvaceae; genus Durio; species Durio zibethinus. The sequence goes on from NC_143181.1 coordinate 1,911,834, forward strand.
ATATTATTTTTGTTAAATTCAATAAAAATAATATATTCATAATAAAATTCTTTTTTTTTTAATATCACAACACTTATTGACATTTTCCTAACTTGAAAAATCTACAAATACAAATTCATCATATATTTATCTATCAAACTTCATAATTCACACGTTTTTCTTATTTTGCTTATAGTATTATAATTACAATGAATCCAGATCTTTTATATTTATATTAATATACAATTATCTTTAAATTTAAAGGATCTATTACGTGCAATGTTACATTTTATAAGAATAAATTTTTATAATAAATATCACACCACTACATAATTGATTAGAAAATAATACATTGTGATTAAAAAATCACATTTTTTTAATATTTTTTTTATTAATATGTTTCAATTTAATTTTTTTTAAACATTTAGCCTTAATCACTTTTATTTTATTTTATTTGAGAAATTAAAAAAAAGTGTTTAATAAAAAACCCGAGCCATTTTTAATTAGTAAAATGGGCTTTGCACCTCAAAGAAATTGGGCCCATTATTGAGAGCGGCAGGACGATTATTCCACCCATGACTCGGGAAATTAAAAAAGGGTAGGGCCATTTTTTCCATTATTGAGATAAATAAATAAAAAAAAGTCAAAGCGAAAGGCCGAAAGCAGTTTAATCAACGTGGACCCTACACGGATTCACATTCTAACACCGTAAGTTGCCGATCGCAAGAGCCAGCGCGATCGGTCAACGAGTCAAGATACTTTAACCACTAGATTTTCGCCACGTGGATGAACAGAAGAAGATTTCACCAAACCCAACGTTCCGCACTAAAACATAGGAATAAGTATTGTTCTCTCCGCTGTAAACGCGTAAAAAAAAAAAAAATTAAAAGGTTTTTTCAACGAGTGTTTTTTTTTTTCTTCGATCTTCATTTTTTTTTTTTTTATGAATCGGTCGATTGGCTAATCGATCGGTTCTTCTATCTCATCTATCTCTCCGAAGGTCAGTAATTTCCATTTTTATCTCTCTCTCTTATTATTATTGTTATTTTAATTTTGGATTTACTTTTGTTTCATTTATCATCATTTGATTATGTCACCGTTGAATCTCGATGCGATATTCAAATGTTTCGCGGTGATTAATCGTTATGAATTATCCATTTTTGTGATTGGTGATGCTGATTTTCTTAAGAGATCTGACGGTTTGAATTTGAGATTGTTTAATTTCTCAAAATCAAATGAATTTTAAAGGCTTTGATGTTCGTATGAATTTGTATTCTTACATTGAATTAAAATTTTACAGTGAAATTGAATATATTGTGGTTTTTATTCTTGGTGTTTGTTTTGGTTCCAATTTGATTTTATAGGAATCTGAGTTTTGGAAGTATAAGAAATGGCAGGTGGGTTTGGGGAATCAGCGAGTCATTCGCCCCAAAACCCATCTTGCTCTAGCAACAATTCTAACGGTGATGCTGGTAATTTTGAGTGCAATATCTGCTTTGACTTAGCTCAAGACCCCATTGTGACTTTATGTGGTCATCTTTTCTGCTGGCCTTGCCTTTACAAATGGCTTAACCTTCATTCCCGTTCTCATGAATGTCCTGTTTGTAAGGCCCTTATTGAGGAAGAAAAGTTGGTCCCTTTGTATGGAAGGGGAAAATCATCTAGTGATCCTAGATCTAAATCTGTCCCAGGTGTTAGTATTCCGAATCGTCCAGCTGGACAGAGACCTGAAACGGCTCCTCCGCCAGAACCCAATCAGTTTCCTCAAAATGGGTTTGGATTCACGGGAGGATTGGGAGGTTTTGCACCAACGGCAACTGCTAGGTTTGGGAATTTCACACTGTCTGCGGCCTTTGGTGGTCTTATCCCATCGTTGTTTAATCTTCAGGTGCATGGGTTTCCTGATGCGGCTATGTTTGGTCCGGCTGCTGGGTTCCCATATGGGTTTTCGAATTCATATCACGGTGGTCATGCTCATGGATTTCATCATGGTGGTCATGCTCATGGATTTCATCATCACCATCACCATCATCATCATCGAACTGCACAAAGCCAGCAGGACTATTATCTGAAGATGCTGTTTCTATTTATCATTGTTTGCGTTATCTTTGCAATGATTTATCAATAGAGCAAATCTGCTATCAGAGCTTAAATTACTAACTTATGTTAGGAGTGAGTGTCAATTGTGTAAATCTAAGAGTGCCATTTTCTTGTTCTTTCTTTATTCTGGTAATCGAGGAATTGTTTATATAGTACTTTCAATATTCATTTTTTTTCATTTGATGGTTGCCATTAATATGTGAATGCAGCTTGCATGCTTTCATATTTATTCATAGGAGAATCATTTCTTCTCCTGTATGGTTGAAATGCATCATTGTGTTTTAGCAGCAGCAATATCCTCTAGTTCACCTATTTGGCCTTTTTTTCTACTTTGCATCTGTTAAAACACAATGATGCATTTCAAACACACAGGTGGGAGTGTAGATGGACTTTCTTCTCTTTGCAGTTAAAGCTTTGTTACATGCATTTCCACTACTCGTTCCCCTCTCATTTGAGACTATGAACAAAGGATTTTATTTATGCAGGAATAAGAAATGACGCCTTTCTGTTTCCTTCAGTGACAGAACCATTCATGTGCTTGTTTAGCTGTATATGCAAGTAAGAAACTAAATGTTTCTGTTCTTTAGTGATTATAGATCATGGTACAGACTAGAGTTTGCAACCACATTAGTTAGTATGTTTTGTTTGGTTAATTGAGCTTGTGACTCTCATTGTTGATTCCAGCTTATTATTTGTTTATATTTAATTATAAATTTGCAATGGTCGGTTACTTTATAATGAATTTGTTCCTATTTGTATGGAATCGCTTATGCCTATTTGTTTAGTATGAGAATTGATTCATTGTTTGGAAGATTATTTCGAAAAGGGAACCACGCACCTCGTTGTGGATGCTCTCCTGTTCTGTGCACACACATGCGGAATAGCTTTTTGGTTAAGTTGATTTTGCTTGGCACTAGAAATCAAAATGATGGTGGAGTCTAGTGTTGGTTTTATCCCTAAACTACTTTCAGATAACAATGACATGATTTTGGTTGTCCACGAAAGACACTGTTTCTCCTTCAACTGTTAATTTTCATCCATGATACTTGTGGGCTTACGTGTTTCCTTTATGATATGTGGTCCTAAAAAGGCTCCATTTGATCAGCCTCCTTGGGTGATCTGATCCACCAGTTACCAGATTTTTTTGTTGATTATGGTCCCTTAGATTGTAGGAGTAAGCTTTAAGCACATGGGTTGCCCGGCCCAGTGTCTGGGGCCTGGTGAACGTGCTGATTTGAAAGTTTTCGCCTCATATCAGGTAATTCCATTTTCCTTCTACTAATAATTTCGTCAAACGCTAGGAATTGGCGCGGTTAATTTGCGAAATTTCGTGGAAGCTCGACGGCTGCTATGTAGATGATGCTAAAAACAATGGCGCAGATGTGGGGTCAATCACTTTTCAATAAGAATAGGTAATATTGTTTGATGTTATGTTTCTTAAATGCTCTTAGCACTTGGGTTGTGTTTTTGTTTGGCCAATTTCAGCTGCAATATGAGATGAACATAGCTCAAATGCAAAAGCATGTAATTGCATTTGATGGAGTCAAGATTTTTGTTTTTTGATTTTGAATAGACCTGTGTTTCTAAATAGACTTATGTTGGTCTCAGCAAACATTACAAGCTGTCCATAGGATCAGGCCGGTCTCTGGGTGTGTTTCAGTCTCTCCAGTGTAAGTGACCATCACTTGCTTTAAATCAAAATGTAATGGTTCTGCCATGTGACATAATGTCGAACACTTTTTTGCCAGTTGGGGCTCAAATGGATAAGCTGTGGCCTAGGATTTCGAGATATGGCATATTTAGTAGAATACCAAAAATATCAAGGTTTGAAATAAAAAATAATTTCCAATGGTCCAAAGGAAAAAATGACCTCACCTTCCGAGACAATTTTGGAGGGCTGGAAAGTTCAATGTTTCAAATTCATGATCAAGAAAAAACAAAAAAAGGGAAATTGAAGAAGCTTCTTTGTAAGTGCATGAAAATCTGTGTGCTCTTCTATGATCGATCGATGCCATTTCATTTTTGTCAAATTGTTTGATCTTACAGAACAAGGGGTTTGATTAAATTAAAACGAGGAATACCCAAAATTTCAACTCTAAAATTTTCATTTCTTCAACGAGCTTGACCCAATTCATACGGTTCTTGTACTGAACTGAAGCACCGACGACCATGTTCTTAACATTTACTTTGGGATGACTTGATGCAAAATGGACAAAAGGATTTAAGCATGTGCATCTCATTTAAGCCGACTGTTATGACCACTCTGGTTGGGCATTGTCGGTGACCGTGGTATCTGTTGCCAGCAGTGTTAACAAAGCTTACGTTGAAAAGACTAGAGCTCTCTTTACATCTTCTAGTCTTTGTTTTGTGTTTTTCTCCATAACAATCTCATAATTGGCATTAGTGTCTTGGAAGTTGGTTGTTGACATTGTACCTCCCAAGGATCTTTGCCTTACCCTGTTTGTTACATGCATCCCTCTTACTGGAGTAAGTCACAGGGATGGGTCGATAATGTTTAGTAATGATGGCTAGGATGGGGGAGTTACCATTACCCCAACTCGACCACTTCCATTCCTCTGTTAAATTATACATTCATGCAAAAAGTTGGTGACGACAGAAACTTACCCATCCAGCAATCAAGTTGTAAATCACCAAAAAGTTCAGACAAATCTAACAATAAAATTTTCATTGCTTTTCCGTTAGTGCATGAATCATGAAATCGGATATAGCTTTTAAAGTCAAAAAGTAGATCCATTTAGTAACTTTGTTTTGAATGGTGGGTCCTGTATATCCTCTCTTCAAATCTTTCTAGACAACACGGATCAACCAAAATTCTGATTAATAAAAAGATTACTGTAAGATTAAAACTTCATTCACTTGTGGGGGTTTAAATTTGCCACAGCAAACAAACAAGTCTCTTCTATAGTTCATTCCAGGTAGTTTCGGACAGGGCAGATTCTCTTGTTGATAGGTTTTGGTTTCACCCATTTCTGTTTTCAACTAGTAACTAATAAATCAATCAATGATAAATTTAGGCAAAGAGAATATTTCCCAAAGCATTCAAAATGTGACAGAAAGCAGATTTCATATATAATTTTTTTACGGAAGGTAGCAAGTACATGAGAAGAGAGCATACTTGGTCACAAAGCATGATGGTTTTGCTGGATGCTCAACAATACTTGTCTAGGACTACGATTGTCCAACATATCCAAGGAGTTAATTTCTTACGACGAGTAAGCATCAACAACCATGTTAATTGAATAAAGTCTTTTTCATTTTTTTTTAAAATTTCTTTTTTCTCGTATGGTCACTCGAGAGAAAGGCAGAGAGCTTAAAAGAAAGCACCCCCTCGTTTTGATTCTCCCTTTCAATGTATGTGGCAAAGATGCTTTTTTTTTTTTTCTCTTTCTTAAACTTCAATCAAAATATATGTTCAAGGTGTTTTAATTAAAACCAGAGAAAAAACCGACTTCGTATTCTTGATTTGGAGTTATTGCTAAAATTTAAGAATGATAAAAAGAAAATGAATGATGATGATACGGTGACCTCCTGCCATTAAGCAAACAAGATCACCTAAAATCATAATTGACAATAATTATAGAAATCTAAGCTTATTAATAATGATAGAAATAAACTATGTCCCAAAAAATGATGCATTTACTTGAACCCAAAATTTACCATTGGAGTCTGGAGAGCAACAATGCTACTCTTTTTATTAGAACTTAAAATCTCTCATTTCATTTACTTGAACCCAAGTTTTACCCTTGGAGAGCAACTCTATTCTTTACGAAAATACAAGCCTTCCCTAATTGAGTGAAATGGAAAACACCATTAGTTTGAGAATTGAGGGAAAATGATGTAGGACCATGGTGTGGACCCTTTTGAAATATACATATATTTATATATAAAACAAGACAAGCATACAAAACTATCTAGAATCAATCAATGAGAATCAACAACCAATATGTTTCAACCCAAAAGAAAATTCATGAGTAAGCCCCCCTTGAAATCTCCTTCCTCACTATGCCAGCCAGCCTTAGCCACCATTTCTAGCTAACTCTCTCCCCTCTTTTTAAATAAAACCTTACAGGCCAACACCCTTTACCTTCCCCTGTCAACAAAATCTTTCTTTCACCTACAGACAATGCCTAAATCACTACTCTTTCATTTTCTCCATCTCTTACTCTTCACTGTCTTTGCCTTAGCTGCCAATGCCATCGCCGCTACACCAATTGCCCATCAATTCAAGGAAGCCCCACAATTCTATAACTCTCCGGATTGCCCTATCATAATTGATGAAGATGAATCAGATGGTGAAGCCTCCATTTTATGCTCGGATCAAGCTGTTCATGTGGCGATGACCCTTGACACAGCTTATATCCGGGGCTCCATGGCGGCTGTTCTTTCAGTACTTCAACACTCCTCTTGTCCCCAGAACATTGCCTTACATTTCGTGGCCTCCGCCACCGCCAACGCATCCCTTTTACGCGCCACCATCACTTCATCCTTCCCTTACCTGAACTTCCAAGTCTACCCTTTTGATGACTCCTTTGTTTCACGCCTCATTTCAACCTCAATCCGCTCAGCTTTAGACTGCCCTTTGAACTACGCTCGAAGCTACTTAGCCAATCTCCTTCCTTTATGCGTCAGCCGAGTTGTGTACCTTGACTCGGACCTGGTTCTCGTCGACGACATAGCTAAACTTGCCGCAACTCCACTCGGAGACAACTCAGTCTTGGCTGCACCAGAATATTGCAATGCAAACTTCACGTCCTATTTTACTCTGACGTTTTGGTCAAACCCGTCTTTATCCTTAACTTTTGCGAACCGTAAAGCTTGTTACTTTAACACCGGAGTAATGGTAACCGACCTTGATCGATGGAGAGACGGAGACTTCACGACAAAGATTGAAGAATGGATGGAGCTTCAAAAAAGAATGAGAATTTACGAGTTAGGTTCTTTGCCACCATTTCTATTAGTTTTCGCTGGAAACATAGTGCCTGTTGATCATAGGTGGAATCAGCATGGCCTCGGGGGAGATAATTTTAGAGGTTTGTGCAGGGATTTGCATCCTGGTCCGGTTAGTCTTTTACATTGGAGTGGAAAAGGGAAGCCTTGGGCGAGGCTTGATGCTAATAGGCCATGCCCTTTGGACGCTTTGTGGGCACCTTATGATCTCCTGCAAACTCCATTTGCATTGGATTCTTGACGGGAAAAAAAAATTAGAAATAGGAAATGCTTGTTAATTTGCTACTGGATTGCATTGGTTACCATCTTTCCGGCAAGTGTTTGTCTGCTGAGAAAGTGACAGAATCATCAAGAAATGGTGGAGCTGTAAACTTTTAAGCTGAAGATCAGATTATGGAGCTGGAGGAAGCGGCTGCTATGGTTGTTTCTTGTAGATCATAGTACTAAAACAGGTATCATATATATTATATAGTGCATTTATTTTGTTCTTTCCTTTTGGCAACATCAAAGAAGAAATTTGTTGTAACAACAATAAGGAGAAGAAAATCCAGACGGAAACTACAGTAATGGGTTCATGTTTTCATCTCGGATGTATGATAACTGTAATCAAAATCTGTATAGACAAAGAGCTGTTTCCTTTTTGTTCAATAAAAATATATCTGCCTTGTAAATAATCAATTTTCATGGATCTCATTTAAGTTTTCAATTTTCCTCCTTACAAAGCAAAGCATAGTACATAAGATTCTATACTCATCACATATATAAAAATTAAATTAATATTTTAATGCATGTAGTAATAAGTTATTATTATCATTTTCTGGAAAGAGTTTTCCATGCTAGAGTAATGATGATAACCATGTGTGTTATACACTGGAAACAATAATGGAACTGGTTGGAAAATATATGGTTAAATATTGAATGCTTGAGGATGAAGATGATTGAAGAAGCAAACCCTCGCTTCTTTGGATCATTATGGCTTTTTTTTTTTTTTTTGAACAACATTATATTGTTTTTTTATTTTTGGTATTTTAATGGGTAGAATTTTTGTCTTTTAAGCGGAAATGGCTGGACAGATCATTTGCCAGCTGATGGGACTTTTCAACCGAATAAAGGGTAGCGTTGACATATTAATAGAGGTATTAAGATCTATAATTTTAAATGCAATATAATTACAATATTAAATTTTAACAAAAATTTTGATAAGAAAAAAAATTATATTTTTCTGTTTGATATATTAATATAAATTTTAATATGATAATTTTTATATTTTATATATATTTAATATAAATATATAAATTATTAAATTTAATTAATAAAATTATTTTTTAAAAAAAGTGTCGGCAGATTGTTATTCTGAAAGAGTCAGGAGAACGTTAATACATCGTGTCAGGGCCTTCATTGAATGCCGCGTGGCATACTTTTTATAAGGTATGAAAAGTGTACGGCTGTGATCGGGAACAAAGTCCGAGCGTGTGGGTCCTACTTTCTAATATGTAAGTCAACTTATCCAATTTTTCTCCAAATTAATTTGGTAAGTGTTGCACAAATTTGACTCAATTTCGTTGATTGAAACGCGTTTCTGAGTAATTATACAGCAAGTCTTTGTCCTTTTTATTTAATTCATAATTTTTTCCATAAAATTTAATAGATTTTTAATCGTATTACAAAATATACATTTACAATAGTACTTAAAAATTTAAATTAAAATTTTAGGTGGATTTTTATTTCATTATTTTATCTTCTAAACCAAAAACCTGAAGCTTAATTAATTTCCATGAATTGGCTAAATGGAAATTTAATCAATCTTTATCAAAATAAATGAAGGGCCACTTAAAGTAGTAGCAGTACAAGGTGAAATGACTTTGATTGCTAAACATCAATTATGGTGATGTAACCTGAATATCCATTTCTCTAAAAAGCAGCGGTACTCTCCTCTTTTATGATTTCTGCATAAATTACAAACAAAAAACTTGGAACCCTATTTACTTAATTTAGCAATTGATTATCTTTTTTTCACGTGATGTTTTCCCCAAATCCTAAGCAACTTCATAATCCTAGAAGATGTTGTTCACTTTTCATTCTACCTGCCCTTTGTACAAGCAAATTATAATTCTAACCCTGTTAGATGAACCATTCCTTTCTGCATTGCAATCATAAATTTTGATTTTGTATGTGAAAAAAAACAAGATCTTAATTCAATTCGTGTAATTATTTTCAAAAAATAATATGTAATAAATTTCTACATCCTTTGGTATATAAAAAATTTTGCCAGTGTATTAGTCTATATATTAGAGTTCCAGGCTGACAGAAACTACAGCATTTGTAAAATCAAGGTGATCGATGCTGCTCTTTCATCCACATACAACTAGCTGAATTTCCCTGCTTGACTTCAGACAAGTCAACCTTCGACTTCGTAGGGTTTGCTTCTCAACTTTTCCGAGGGATTGTGAACATAAGAAGACCGACACAACCGTCTCTTCCTCCAAATTTGAGAAAGTTATTCTACGTAATTTATAGAACCTGAATTTGTTGCTAGTTTTTAGAGAAGTCTCCTATATTTTCTACATACAGGACCATTGCAGTTGGAATTTCATCATCAGATCGATAGAAAGGAAAACAGTGACTGAGCGTGGAAGAAAACGATACTTCCCTGTCGAGTTGCTAAGCTCAGCCACCAGGGATCCCACCACTCGTAATATGAGTCAGATTGAGTGGAAAGAAGGATAGAAAATCCAAATTCGTGGGAGATTCTCTCACAAGTTATGGCAGATATGGTATTTGGTTCGCACTATTAGCGAAACAATGCGAACCAAAGATTGGAGGTCTTAAATCAATCAATTATTTTTGCTTTTACAGTACTGATAGTCACAGTGACAAGGATAATGATTTTGAAGTTGTCAATGACAACAGCCACTACTATGGAATCTCTGAGACCAGCGGTCACTGATATTGCATATTCAATTACAATAATCTTGGGGAATAAAATCCAACCCTGAGTACAAATATTAAGATATAGATCGTATTAATTAGTTAAAAATGAGGTCACCGAAAATTTTCTCCTCAATGATTTGCCGCTACATGGGCAGAAATACATGAAACGAGCAGTTGTTATAACCTTTCCCCATAATTAGATCAAAATGAAAAATAGGAGGTTTCGTCACAAACATCATGCATGTACAGTTCACTGAATCTGTAAGTTTGAACATCAACTTTTAGCTTTGTCCACAACTTTCCTAAATTTTTATTTCAACAACTACAGGATTTGCAAAGGCAGTTCCTAGGCTGATACATGCACAAAAATTTACCATCGTACCATGTTCTAGGGTGAAGGGTCTAGTTTTGAAAGATATCTAGCTTGGTTCTGGATTAACGATCATGAAACATCATTCTAAGCTACCAGTCGAAGACCATGAAAGGCAGTTTAAACCCATATGTAAAACATGGGTTTATATATATGTTTTCAGCTTTGCTCTGTAGAGCATGTTGGAAATAAACATCCGTTGCGTCTGATTGCCATTATGAGAGAAGATGTACAGGAAGTTCTAAAGCATTTCATGTATATTTGTTGTCTTCAGACCTCTGGTACACATTTCTGTAAGAAGATCCCCTGCTTTACACAGTTTTCTAGACTTGAAAACTCCGCTAATAAGAGAGTTATACATTTCAATTGTAGGAAAAATTGCTTCGTTTTTTGTAATATCCCAGCTCAAATAATAATTAAATTAGACTAATATTAAAGTTTATCAGTTTATTAAGATATTATTTAATAAAAAAAAATTTGAAGTATTAGATGAAAGAAAATCTAATTATCGTGAAACAGAAAAGAAATAGAGTTATTCTTCCTCATCTTCTTTAGGGTTAGAGAATATGAAAAATTAAGTTGAAGATTCACAATCAGAGGCTACAATCAAGTTAATCCTTAAAGGTGAGTACATGTCTTCTTTTTATTTGAAAAGAAATATCAAGTTGATTACTATTATTTGGAGTTGAAGTTTTGAGAGAAAAACCAAGAAAAATCATGAAATCCTTCATTAATCTTGATGATCTATTTGGGTAAATTACTGGGCTTTGTTTATTTCATGTTCTTAAGATTTATTGATGATTATTGAATGAAGTTTGAAGGCTAAAAGTAAGGATTTGAGTTTTTAAATATTGAAGGAGAAATTCTATTTTTGGATGAGATGTTGTGATCTGTACTAATGAATTAAAATAGAATTTTGTATTAATGGATAGATTATTGTTGTGATTATTATATATCATTGGAAAGCATGTTGAATTTAGTTTCTAACAAAACAAACGAAAGTCAAATCCGAGTTTTCTATGAAGAGTTGTCTAATTTTAACTTAAGGATATGCAGGCTGTAAGACAACAACATCAAAGTTGAATTGCGAAATTCTTCTTAATTTGTATATAAGGATTTACAGATTAAGCCATATATGTTTGGAAAGCTTAGTGAGTCTACTTTCCAATGAAATAAGCGGAATTGAATTTGGAGTTTCCTGTGAATAAATATATAATTTTTATTAGAAAGTATACAGTCTGTTTGGCAGCAGTATATGACGTAGATTTCAAAAATTGTTATAATTAATTTACAAGGAATTACGAGGTTTGTCATATATGGTTAGAAAGCTTATCGAGTTTAGTTTCTAACGCATTAAAGAGATCATAATTCCAATTTTGATATATTAAGATATGACTATTTTAATGAAAAAAGGTCAGGCTGCTAGTATTAATTAGTTAAGTTAACCCTTTGTGTAACTTAGTTGATTTTTGCATAAATGATCTCAAAAAGGGTTGATTAAATTCTGATCTATTGAAATGATCTTGGATAGGTCATTAATTATTTTGGGAGAAAAATTAAGTAGTGAAATCGAATGGAGGTAAGTAGAATCTCACACACTTTACTTATTTTTTAATCTATGTATATAGGTATATTTCTAAATGAAAGAATGTTTTATTTCTTTATTTTCGATGTATGAAAATATGATCAAGCATATGATTATTTTGTGTTTCTCTATATAAATGATGGATCATGCTTATGAATGAAATGAGAAAATGATTTATGATTAAAGAATGATTTTGTGATGGCTACGTTTTTTTTACATCTCTGAGAAGTGGGATCATTGACACCAGAACTAGTTCTACGACTCTGGCTAACGAGTAATAATAGTTAGCGGAAGCCCTGGCTAACGGGTTATAATAGTTAGTAATGATCATGATAATAAAATTGTCGATATGACCAATGTCACGGATTATAGCAATGACTGTAGCTAACGATAAATGAATGATAATGATGATTTATGATGATTTTAATAATTGATCCATGATTTAATTTGATTATGATATTTGAATAATAGCGTATTTTACAATGATTTATGAAGTGACATATTTTGACGTTGATTTATGAATTTATGAAATATTTGACAAAACGATGATCTTGAAATATTTTGATATTATAATTTGATGAATGTTTTGAATGATCTATATGATGTGTAAGAAAACGATGCTTGATCTGATAAGATGTGCGAGCCTATACTTATTGACCTGTGGTTTGCTCATTCTTTTTTTACTTTTTCTTTACAGATGACTAAATGATAAGTTTGGTTAGTCTTGTGTGAAGTTAGAAGATGAAATGAAAAAGATTACTTAGTCGTCGGAGAAAATATTGACCAATGAGATCTTAAGAGATAGTTTTGTATTTTATATGGTTTGTATTTGCATATATAATGATGTATTATCAGTTTGATTAAATATATGAATTTTACTTGGTAGATTATTTTATTGAAGAATTTTAGAATGATTAAGAAAGAAGGCTTCGTATTACTTCGAGATTTTCTTCAAGGTAATACGACCGTGTTACGTCTTGATCTCGGGGTGTGACAAAAGTGGTATCAGTCTTGTGTGAAGCTAGAAGATGAAATGGAAAAGATTACTTAGTTGTCAGAGAAAATGTTGACCAATGAGATCCTAAGAGATAGTTTTGTATTTTATATGGTTTGTATTTGCACATATAAAGATGTATTATCAGTTGGATTAAAGATATGAATTTTACTTGGTAAATTATTTTATTGAAGAATTTTAGAATGATTAAAAAAGAATATTTCATATTACTTTGGAGTTTTCTTCAAAGTAATACGACCGTGTTGTATCTTGATCTCGGGGCGTGACATTTTTCATCTTATCTTCAAGTAATCAAGTTAAAAGCTTTTTTCTTACAACACCCATCACTCAAGATTCTATATGCTATTCCATCTGGTAAGCACCCTAGTTCCTTCATTTTGCCCAATATCTCTCTCGCTTCATCTATTTTCCCAAGCTTACACAATCCATTAATCATTGTATTAAAAAAAATCCTATTCTTAGAAAATCCACTTGTTAAATTACTTTTCCAAAATCCTAAAGCAATTTCAACATCTCCATCTTGAAAAGCACCCTAAGCATGGTACAACAACCAACCTCATCGGGGATCGGCCCCTTTCTGAGCATCATATGCCAAAGGTGTAAAGCTTCATTAAAGTCAGCTGCACGACATAAACCCTTGAGAACGGTATTATAAGTTACAACACTTGGTTCAATTCCAGTCACCCACACACATCCCACTCTCTATGCTTCTTTATTTCGAAGGGAGAAGATTGAAAGCTTTAATTTGATTGTTTCAGTTGGGCTGTTTGACAGGAAATAAAATGGGCTCTTGGGGTTCGGTTATCCGTTTATTAACTGGATTTTTATCGGTCCAATTTTGAAGGTTTATGGCCAATAGATGGCCCTGTCTAAATTGGGTTCTTTTTAAGTACCATGGAAGTGTGTTGATTATGTCTTTTTGTTGTCTTTTCCTTTTTTTTTTTTTTCAACAAGAACAAGTCGCTTCAAATAAAGCAAATGCAGGGACAGGAAGTAATGGATTAAAACAGAATACAGACAAGAACAACAACAATTTTAAATAAAAAATAAAAAATTGAACTGTTGTTAAAAACAGTGACTTGTAGAAATCAGTGTGGGGAAAATATTTCTTGGCTGTTCCATTGCTGTTAGCAGACATGATTTAAGGACATCTAACCAATTCTACTTCACTGCTTTACTTTGATTGCTTATGTTCTGTCTCTGTCACATGAACTCACATGAATTTTCATGGTTGCTCGGCTCTTTTCAATGTCTGTTCCTTGTTCTAACAGGTTTCGAATCCTGGTGCTGGAAAAGGATTTGCCAAAGACTAGTGAATGAACTTTTAACGGCTCATTTTTCTGGCAGTCATTTGAAATACTCCATCGCACACATCTGCAAACCCTCCAAGCTCTTGTGCTGTTGAGGATGAAAGTTTTTCCCACATATTTCTTTATTTTCCTTTCAGCAATTGTGAATCTGTGATCACGTCATTTTCTTGAAGTTGAAGGTCGATTTGAAGTCTTTTTTCCTAATGGTGACAATAGGTAAATGAATACGTTTCTAACGAGTCCAGACTCCAGAGGGTTTAGGGTAAAAATGAAAAGCCATTTTGAAACGAGTTCTTGTTCTGATTCTTCTTATCTACTATTACATTGACATATGGTCGAAATTAGTTTTTTTTCTTTGAATTCAAAGATATGGGTATCCACGTCCATAAATACATAAAATTCCTTTGGTTAATGTTTGATAACTTTTTCCTTGTATTTCGAAATTTACATTTCCGTACTAGCTAGCGTCGATTTGGAAGTTACATGTTGTCACATTTCAGAAAGGAAAAGGAAAATGTATATTAATCATGATCAGGAATAGCATACTATATCCAGGCTCAGGCTCAGCAGTTATCAGATATTGAAGGGGAGGAGATATCAATGAAAGCGCTTAAAGACAATGAAAAAGGGGAAAAAGTCAAGAATCCTGCAGTTAGTGTTCAAAGTCATTGGTCTATATTCACCATTATATTTATAGGCTCAAAAGGAAGGAAAAGTTCCCACTTTCCAAAAGAAATTAAAGTAATTTTGTAAAAAAGTCAAATATTTTCGGTCCCATCCTAGAATCCAAGAAGCTACATAGCAACTTCAGACATCTCTAATCCCCCAAGCACGCAACTCCTGCGATGTTCCCCTTTGTTAACAGATTGCATAGCAATGTGAAATTCCTAGGGTAAATTCTGACCACACTATTCTTTTTGCTGCTCTATATATATACATGAGAGTATAAACCATTGCTCAAGTTACCCTCCTGAACATGGTAGTTTTCATGGAGATGGCTAGTATTTCAAAACCTACCAAATGGTTCTCAGTTTTCATGGAGATGGCTAGTATTTCAAAGCCTACCAAATGGTTCTCCAACAAGGGTTTAAGGTTAAGCCATCCTCGTCTTCGTTCAAAATCCAAATCATCAAGCTCCTTGCCGCCATCACCAACTGTCCCTGCACCAACACAACTTAATAGCACTAAAGAAAAAGAGCTTCAAGAAGTCTTTCGAAGGTTTGATAGTAATGGGGATGGTAAGATTTCAAGTGAAGAACTCAGTGCTTATTTCGCGTCCGTTGGCGACAACATATCAAGAGAGGAAGCTCAAAGGGTTATCAAAGATTTTGACAACAATGGGGACAAAATGTTGGAATTCAAGGACTTTGTCAAGTTGATGGAAGGAGATAACGAGGGTGATGATGATGTTAAAAGAGCGTTCGAGATGTACGAAGTTGACAAAGGTTGTGGGTGCATCACGCCAGTGGGATTACAGCAGATGCTTAATCGTCTAGGTGATGTGAAATCGTATGAAGAGTGCGTTGCCATGATTCAGGTGTTTGATCTCGATGGCAATGGAGTGCTTGACTTCCATGAATTTCAACAAATGATGAGAGGTGAGCCATAGAAAATAGCAGCCTAAGCAAAGTCTAATTTCCCAGGGAGCCAGGGGCTCCGTAATTAAATATATATATGTACACTTACTTTATCCTTTCAAATTTCAATACTTGGCAAGAGAATAATATCACTTTTTTTTTTTTACAAAAAGGGTCACGGTATCCTCAATTTTTTAAAGATATTTCTATGAATAAACCAAATGAAATTTGAAAAAATGAGGAAATTTTTTGTCAAAATTTTTGTGGTTAAAATGGCAAATCCATACAATGATTTTTTGTAACTTGTAGCATTACCTCTCATTCTCTATCTGTATGCCAAATTCAATCAATTAAAATGAAATGTAGTTTTAAATCAAATTATTCATAGTACATTCTTTTTTTTTTTTGTCTCATTTTCTTATCGTTTTCTTTCTAAACAATATGTTTTAATTTCTCACTTCTCATCCTGTTACATCACCTAAACTATACGTGATCTAACATCAATTAATAAAAAAAGTGAATAATCTAAAAACCAAAAAAAAAATGTTTGTTGTTCAGCTCATAAGGCTAAACTTGTTGACGAAATTGGTTTTTTTACTATTTGGTTCTGTTCTAAACTAGAGACTTGACTAATTCTCACTGGGGTCAAGACTAACCAGGTCTTAATTATCTTCCGTCATTTCCACGACCAGAAGGGCCCCAACCTCAGAAATCAGCTAGCAAAGGCAACGGTCTTTGTGAGCTTCAATGATGCTGAAGAAAAATACAGAGAAAAGAAATACATGAAACAAAATTTTCAATCATTGAATAGTTTATTATAAGTTGATTTATTCTAAGTTCTAACCCTATGTCTGAGTCCACACCCTGTCTGGATTCAGGCACTTGAAGGACCATGGATGCACTCACATTTTATCATCGGGGAATACTGCAGACAAGCTTGTATCACGGGCCAGTATATTTTATATAAACTTTGCGACTAAACTAATTGAAGTGGGGTATTAAGTAGAGTCGGTAATTTTAAAGAAGATACATTGATATGATACAAAATTAATTAAAAAAATAAAAAATCATATAGTGTCTGGCATGTAAACACGAATTGTAACATTATAATTTTCGTATTTTACATGTGTTAACATGACATATACTATCATGAATAAACAAATTGCTAGATCTAATTTTAAGAATTTCCTTTGAAAAAGTAAGTAATGGTTTGTTGTTGGACATAAAAATCAGGTAAAATCTGGAGTCGTTCTTGTACTTTTGCAAGTAGGATTATTAAACTAATGAAGCAGCTAAGAGGAAATTACACGGAGGAATCGAAAATTTTTGTAGCCAGCCTAGGGAGTTGCTATTTGAGTCAACAAATTTTAATTTATCTGTATTTTTATAATCCTTAAACGCGTTTATTATAACTTTAATCCCACCAGGCTGGAGCTAGCATTCATCAAATTCCTTCTCTAATCCGCAAATCATTTCTTCTGTATGACTTTCACCATGAATCAGTTCCTTCTCTGCTTCCTCTTACTAGTTAATGTTTTCACTTCAGTCACAAACGCTCAACAAAACTACTCAGGAAACTCAGCTTTGGATTGCGATAACGATGATGAATCAGGTCCTTCTTCAGCATTTCTTTACATTTGCAATGGCCAAGATCGATATTGCCAGGCCTTTCTTATCTACAAGTCTCAACCTCCTTTTAATGCAGTTCCCAGCATTTCAGCTCTCACATCTTCGAACCAGGCAGAGCTTGCCAGAATCAATAATGTAACTGAGCATGCAAAGTTCCCAACTGGTGAAGAGGTAATCATTCCTGTAAATTGTTCTTGTTTGGGTCAGTATTGTCAGGCAAACACCACGTTTCGCACCTCAAGCATCCACGGCACATATTATACTATAGGAACCGAGGCGTACCAGGGATTATCCACATGTAGTTCCCTTAAACGAGCAAATCCATATAGTGAATACAAATTGGTTCCTGGAATTGAATTGAAAGTTCCACTTCGTTGTGCTTGTCCAACGAGTTATCAAACTAAGAGTGGAACGAAGTATCTACTGACTTACTCTATTAGCTTGGGGGATAATATACCAGAGATCAGTGATAGATTCAATGTAAGCAGGAAGAGCATTAATGATGCAAATGGTTTGGAAGAGAAACAAACTATATTCCCTTCCACAACAATCCTAATTCCTTTGCCAACAGTACCTTCAAGTTCACAAACCATAATTCACAAGGACCAACAACTTGATTCACCTCCATGTGAAAAATATCCCAAAAGCAATAGATCAAAGAGGAAATTGCATGAGGGAGTTGGAATTGCAGCAGCTTGCTCTTTGCTTGTTCTTATCATCATCCTGTTCACTGTTTTTATGTTAAATAAGAGAAACGATGGAGTTCTTCAGAGTGGCCATGAAAGAAAGAAGAATTATGTATTGCCAGAAGACCTCCGTGTTGAAATTGCAAGCTTTGACCAAGGTTTAAGACTGTTTACATTTGAGGATATAAAGAAAGCTACACAAAATTTCAGTTCCAAGAATAGAATAAACGGTTCTGTTTATCGTGGTGGTTTCGGTGGGAAGATCCTTGCTGTTAAAAGAATGAGAGTAGATGTATCCAGGGAGGTACAATTGCTGAAGAATATCAATCATTTCAATTTGATAAAGCTTCAAGGCGTCTGCGAAAATGATGGCTGTTTCTATCTTGTTTTTGAGTATATGACAAAAAGGTCTCTAAGGGATTGGATTCGCAATCAAAATCCTGATGAGATTGGATGCTGGACGAGGAGGATTCAGATTGCTTTGGATGTTGCCAATGGACTTCACTATCTTCACAGTTTTACCAAACCTGCCTACGTACATGGGGATATCAAAAGCAGCAACGTTCTGCTAAACAATTGTCTAAGGGCCAAAATTGCAAACTTCAGCCTCGCAAGAGCAGTGGTGAACGAAACTAGCAGCGTTGCTTTGACAAATCGTGTTGTAGGGACTAGAGGTTATATGGCACCTGAGTATATAAAGACAGGGCAGGTTACTTCCAAGATTGATGTCTATGCTTTTGGAGTTGTGCTATTGGAACTGATCACTGGAAAAGAGGCCATCATTACACAAGATAGAACAGAAATACTGCTAACAGAAACCGTTGTTTCCGTTATGGAAAAAGAGAATGCAGAAGTCGAGCTCGATTCACTTATTGATACTGGGCTAAAATGTGATAATCGGGCAGAATTTGCCCTGCGAATGGTTCAATTAAGTGTAGCCTGCTTGATGGAAGAGCCAACAAAAAGACCAAGCATGGAGGAAGTAGTGTCAGTTCTGTCCAAAATTCGAGCAGACGTATTAAAATAGGTGCCATTGTAAGTGTACTCTATTCAGGATATCCTAAAATGGTGTACTGCAGATTCCCATTCATTTTAGAACTCAAGCTAATAGTGGAGTGGGAACTAACTAGAGAAATTTCTTGGAAACAAGGAATAAACAAATGCCATCTTGATCATGTTATCACCAGGTTACTGTCTAGTAACAAATTAACCAGCTTTTTACCATCTTCTGCGTATTAAGTTTTCATATATTTACTCCCATTCACACTCTATGTTATTCTCATGGAATAGAATAGAATAGTCTCTCATTCCTACTTTATTATATTTCATAAACCGAATATTTACTGTCTACAATAAACTAGAAAAATTGAAATTATTACCATTTAAAATTAAATCTATTGACAAAAATTTTTATTGCGGTTATAAAAAAAGTTATTTTTCTTTAAGATAAAATTGATTAAAAATTTCATAAAGAATGTCACTGACAGCCACAAGGAATGAAAACTAGTAGTACTTCTGAAACCTACCCTATAAAGATATGATCCTTTGTGCTTTGGCCTTTGGTTCTAATAGGAAAAGGCCAAGCTTTTAACTCTTTTAAAGAATAGAGAAGCGAGTTTGAGAGTACGGGGTTTGGGATTTCAGTAAGGAAACTTCCCAGTCATCCGAATATGTTCAAGCGTTCTTCCAAGACCATATTTATAAACTGCCTGATGGCCTGCTCTGAAACCATCTCCATATACAGGGGAAGTGTCTGATTCAATTTGGTGCTTGAAGAACTCCCCAAGCTTCGTCTCAAAGTTGGGTCTTTTGCCCTTTTTTAACCTACTAGATGTGGAGGATGAAGTTGATGCAACATTGCTGCTTGAAGAAGAATTGAGCTGGGTAAGTAACCACATGTGTGCTAACACCTGACAAATACCCTCCTCGACATCCTGACTAAGAGTCGGGAAACCTAACAAAAAAGTAGCATTCATGTCATTTCTCCAAGTAGGGGGAAAAAGAAACTTTTTTTTCCTACATATTACGATGGAAACAGAGAGCACCTTGAAGTCGCATCCATGCATGCATCATCTCATGGGCTAAGATTGATCCGGTCAGTAACCTACATAATCAAAATTTTCAATTTTGCGTAAAATGCATCAACAGTACTTAAATTTTCAATATTAAGAGCAACATCAAAGTTAGCATCATCTGCTACAAATAAGGCAAGATTCGCAAAAAGGTTATGAAAGTTTCTAGAAATTAGAAAGACGAAGAGGGCTTTTAGGACTATAGGTCTTTCATTCAGTCCCCATTGACTTGATCTCTTTTTCTTTTCTACTTTGCATTTTAAACCATGGACATCATGATAACTATACAACCTGACAACACCTTTTCATTGATGTTTTTTCCAGGCCAGCTGCAATTCAATTGTGTTTAAGAATCAAGGCAAACATGACTTCCAGTCTGAAGTAGTTATGATTAATCTAAAAGACTTTTTCCTCCTTTCACCCTCATCATTTCTGTGGATTAATGGGATAACAAACATGAAATTGCTATCCCATTAGAAAGTAGAATTAAAATTACTTTTTCTCTCCATTCTTCAGCATCTAATTACTGAGTCTTTAATTGGATGTCATTGAAAATTCTCTGATTATATGGCAAACTATTTTTACATACATAAAAGCAATTATGGCAAAAAATACAATACCTTGGCAGGCCATATAAAATGAGAATCGCAGTCACTTCACATCGACGTGCCAATTTGTAGGGCTCTGTTAACATGTCCATGGCTTGATTTCCTGTCCCAGATCTCGGTCGCCTTAGAATCTGATGATTTCAGGTTGAACATAGTATAAATCTTTTAGCAATAAAAAAACTACAGATGAAAAACTTCCAGTTATCAAACATGAAAGCAAAAGAGAATCTCAAATATTCTTACAGTGCTGACAGTTTGTTCCTCAGAAAGGCAGAGTCCTCTAGTCTCTGGCATATGATAATGGCTCTGCCCAAAGACAATTTTTAGAATGCAATCATAAATATAAAAAAGAGACAAACAATTGTTTGCAAAAGTATTTCCATCAAGCAGTCAACATGGTTATTTCCATGACATCTAGAAGCAGAAGCATGCCAACAATGTTCCAACAGCAGTCAGACAAGACTACAAACAGATATTTCACCAAACATCTGTCACTATTTCAATATTTTGGCCCTTACATTCTTTTCTCCTTCTCTGGCTTCATTCAAAGCTTGCCTTTCAACCAGGAGTAACGGAACTTGCTGCTCCACTTTCATATTTAAACCTTCATAAAACTCTTGTATATCCTGATAAAGGGGATGGCATTGCTTGGTATCCATTATTGCAGAGTCTAGACACTCTAGGCAGAGCTTCCGTCCATCATTAAGGGCAACACACCCTGTTTCTTGTGTCTGCATATGATGAGCAAATGTGTCATGCTTTCAACCTTTCTGTCTTCTCCTTCAGGAATAGTAGCAGAAGTTTTACTTTAAAACTTATATACACTTTCAACATTGGGTGCATATCATACCTCCATTCGCTCACAGCTGCAACATCGTGGAGTACCATCATGTTCATGAGAAGGACAGTACTTCTGGGTCCAAAAAGGATGTGCCCTATATTCAATAAGACCAGCAGGGTTTGTTGGAATCTGTCAAAAGTATATATCCCAAAAGACAACACAACTAGCAATGAGTAACGTGCATTAGAACAGTATATTTACTTTCTTCTGTTTCAAAACTACTTAAAAAACAGTATACAATAGACGATTTGAACATGATACGCATATAGAGGTTTCCCATATTCCATAGTTTCTTTTGAAATTCCAATTTCCCTTCTACTACTTTCCATTGTTAAAACTGGGAACTGTATTCAAGGACATCATCTATAAATTCCCTTCATGCCATCATATCTGCATAAGACTATTGCATGACATTCGCATTTACTTCTATGACCATAAGGTTTTAGGTCACTTTGAATTCACTATTAGCTAAGAGAAACAGGAAAACATGAAAAACACACTCTTTATTTGGTATTACTATAATGTTCATGGTAGGATAATTTATGATTTGCTGCATATTTCAGTGCTTTTAACCATTGACGTTTAATGTTTGAAATATATATAAATGCACTGAAATATGCAGCAAATCAGAAATAATCATACCATGTATGTTTGTGCAATGAATGAATTACGAACAAAACAAATTTATTATAAATAGAACATAAGCCTGATGGAAGAAAAAGGCTTACAAAGTTGTTGCAGACATCACATTTTGGATAGTAGCGCTCCTTGTAGCAAGATTTATGAAAACGGTAATTCCCAGACATAGAGAACTACAGAAGAAAGTATAAAACTGAATTAGCTGATTCATCAATCAAACATTTAGTGAAAGAACCAAAGATGGCAACATTGATAGCCGCCAAAACATCTACTAAGAATGCAGATTTGTACCTCATAGTCTGAAATTGGGAGGCTACAAGCATGGCAGCGAAAACATTCTGGATGCCAAAATGCATTAAGGCAATTTAGAAATCTTCCATAACCAATCTCAGTATCGCAACCAGCACAAATCCTACCAAAAAAGAATAAGTTGGTCATGGGAGCAAAGAGGATCTGAATTCTAAAGTATAGCAACAGCTCTTTGAATGAAACACAGCATAATTGATGCCAAGCAAAGCCATTATTAGCATACATTTGCAGGAAAAAGCTCAAAGATAATCCATATTTAAGCCCGATTAAATAGGCTGGTATGAAACAGTTATTGTAGCTAATGACACATTCATATACCTGTATCCCATCGGAAAATGGACTGGGATAGGTTGATATGTATTTGCATTTTCATATTGGAGAGGAGGTTCAAAGTTTAAGCTTTCTTGTGTAGCTCTCGCAAGTTGCTCATCTTCCTCTTCTTGAGATTCATCATCTACCCAACAATTTGAGAAACTTAATAATTCAAATTACGACATGTTAGATTATAAGGATACGTAGCAAAGAAAAAGAACAATTTATTGGCAATTAATTGGCTGATATCATGAAATACCGCCGACAAGAACATTCACATTAATATTGGGTTGGACATGCTACTCACCTATAAACTTTCTCCTCTTCTGACTTTCCTCTAGAAGGGAGAGGGCAATAGCATGATCTATCTCTTCATTCTCATGCTCCTGCCATGCATCCTACATTCAAGGTTGAGAACAAGATATAACATAGAACATGTATTAGAAGCTAATTTAACTACTGAAATAGTCAAATTAACCTATTTGTGTAAGAAAGCATCCATTGATGCAACCCATGCTTTGTAATCTGATTTATAACATGTCTATTACGCAACCTAGCCAAAGCCATTAAATGATAAGACCTTATGTTCCCACCAGCAGCATTACAGGAAGTAGGACGTGACCAAATTGTCAAAAAGGTAGAACATAGAAATAGCAATTTAGAAAGAGAAATGGAGAAATAGTAACAGATGTAAATACCCCTGAGCCAGAAGGTGAATAAAATTGAGGATCCTCCGCATAATGTCCATGATAATGTCTCTCTGAAAATTTATGTGTACAGCCCTTGAAAATTTTTTTAATCCAATCCATTATGCAGGATGTTATCTGCTCATAATCAGTAAGGTTTCTGCCTGCAAATAGAACATACATGGAAGCAAATAAACACAGATATTGCAAAATCTAAATGATTTTTTTTTAAATGTAGTAAATTAAAATGTAGGCCAAAATGAAGGAAAATATACAACTCACGCTACATAAATGGGAGAAATATACACTTTTAAGTGAAGAATCATCAATGAACATAGCTTGACAGAAGATTCACCATTCTAATATAGAAGATTATCAAAACGCAGCAAAAATAACATAATGGGAGACAATGCCAGTAACTGTCATATTATTCAGCCAAAACCGGTTCCCAAAGAATATAATCAAAGCGGATTAAAAGCAGCCTAGAAGAGAAGAATGCTAACATGACTCTAGAAGCTAGGCAGATCAACTATTTTATGTTTGATAAATAATAACAGGGGTTCATACATATTAACAGCATATCACAATTGCCTACAATAGGTTAAATCAGTTCGGCTGCATTTGTCATCAATGCAATGCAAGCAAGTCAAACCAGGAAAAACAGTAGCAATCAAAATCACTCACCTGGCATTGCGCTACCCCAGAATGTTTAAGCTAAAAACGAGTGAAAAGCATCAAATTTGTCTCCAGACCAAGTGAATATAAAGAGATACAGAAAGAAAGAGAAAGGAGGAAAAAAAACCAGATTCTTTCCAGCTCACGATGACATAAAAATCATGACATATAAGGACTAAATTGCAGGTTTTTAAAGCACAAAAGGGAAAGAATCAACCAAGTGGAGAAATGACTCACCTCAGACAAATCAACAACCTGCAGCAAAGGGTGGAAGAAGACTGTAGAAGAGACCTAGATGAGATAAGATCTCATAATTAACCAAAAAAGTTACAATATCTTCAGTCCTATAAAGCTATATATTCCCTCTCTCACGCTTTTCTTCTTTTTTTTTTTTTTTCTCTCTCTCTTTTGTGTATAAAAATGAATAATCTATTCAAGAATGCAAATAACAAAGAAGAACAGCAACACCCTTGATTTCTTTGGCTCCAAAAAAAGAATCTAGCACAACCAAAACCCTCAAAAAAAAAAAAGTTGAAGAATTTTGTTTAACGTGTCAAGGGATGGAAGAAAAATAAGCTAAGAAAAGACTTGCTCTTCAGCTCTAAGCAAAGTCAAAGTCAAACATGTTGAAAGGATATAAAATTGATTCCTTTTTATCACGACTCCAAAAGGCATTGACAAAGATTCATCAAACCCAAGTGGCCATTTCACCTTCTAATTTTTTACCAAATGTTTGTAAGCTTTATATGTTGGGTTCTTCTAATTCTTCAACCCTTGACACAAAAAAAAAAAAAGAATAGAAAACTTTCTTTGTTGAAAGCTTAAAGAAAGTGAAGATAAAAAAACTGTTTTTTTTTACTATCACTTTGGCTGGCTTATGTTGTTCAAGTTGTAACATTGGTTGAAATTTAAAGTGCCAAAAATAGATCAAATGTTTGGAAGATTAAAAATTAAAAGAACGAACATTTAAATCAAAAAGAAAAAAAATTGGAAAAAGAACAAGAAATAAAGTAGACTATTTGGTAAAGATTCCAATCCCACTAACTTGCAAAAAGGTGAAAAAAGAATATCTAAAGACTCACAAAGTGATTGAAAATGTTTCAACCCAAATACAAGTTTTTTCTCCTCTTTCTTTTTGTGTTTTCCCTCTCATTTTTTAATCAATAATTTTAGTAAAAATAAATCCTCTTAAAATATAAGTAATATATTATTTAAATTTAGAAGGTAAATAATATATCAATTCTCATAAATTATTTAGATTTGATTCAGATAAAATTTAAATTTAATATGATTATTATTAAATCGAACTCAAGTAGCTTAACTTATCAAGTAAGCTAAGTTTGAACATTTAACTTGAATACTTTGTGACTCATTTTTAAATTTTAATATATTTTTTATTTTAATTAAAAATTATTATTTTACTTTTATATAAATTAATTCAAGTTTGAATTTGAATTTGAATACATAATTAAACTTAAAATCGAATATGAGAATTAGATTTATTTTTATTAAATAAATTTAAACAAGTGAATTTGAATAATTTAATTTTTATTTTAAATCAAACTCGAATTTGAAAATTAAAACTAAATCAAGCTAAAAATAACTTTAAAATAATAAATTTCTAATCAAATTTAAGTTCAAAATTTTTATTACATCAACTCATTAGAGCTTACTTTATAAAAATATGTGTTTGCATTGTGTATTTAGAGTACGAGTCGCTTAAGAATAAGAGTGTAATTAATCGAGTTCAAGTTGATACAATATTAAATTTAAGTTCGAATTTGATTCGAAATTCGAGATTTAAAACTCAGCTTGAATTCGATTGAATTTTATTTTTTAGTTTGAACTCTACTCGAAATAAAAATCGAATTATCCGAACTCGTTCGATTATGTTTGATTAATATATAAAAATAAATTTGATTCTTATATTTTACAAAAACTTAATTATTTGTCTTGAATTGGAGCTCGATTTTGAAATATTTTATTAATTAAAATAATAAAAATATATTTAAATATAAAAATTTGATTAAGTTTACGAGCTATTCGAGTAGAGTATAAAAAAATTCAAATTTGATTCGATCGATAAATTAAATTACTCGAACTCAAGTTCAACTTTATAACAATTGAGTCAAATTCAAATTTCATTCAAATTAAACTCAAATAACTTGTGGGTATTGTATAAATTAAATCATTAGTGGCCATTCTTAAAGGGCTTTGATACATAAACATCAAATGGCAAGCACATTTGAGAATATTTTCACTAGGCTAAACCCTTTTTGCTTCCTTTTGCGTATACTACACATGCGGGAGTACAGCCGGGCAGCCCAACCACTCGTGCTGGTCACTGGGGTTTTGAGGCTTCGAGCTTCCCCTAAGCTGTAACCCTTCTCTTCGAAGCTCTGATCCGAAAGTCGCATTTGCTCTGACTGCCATTTTCTTCTTCTTCAGGTAAAGGATCTTCCTTTTCTTCTTACATTCTTATTCTATTCCTCCCCTTTATCCGCCTATTTTTATTCCATCCCCAATTCTGCTTTCTTTTTCTATTATAACAGCAAAATCTGAACATCTATTTTAATTTCAGTTCCAAAGATATGAAATTTCCCCCTTTTGTTTTGCCATTTCCCTTCTCTTTTTTTTTCAGATTCTGTTTTGGAAAGTACCCTTTCTTTCTACCTTAATTTTTAAGTGTTATTCTTGTTTTCATTATTTAATTCTTTTTATAATTTTGTATTCAAGGGGTTTCTTCCTTTGCATATTACTGCTTTATTGTCATTTAAAGTTGTAAGCTTTATTCTATTATAAATAGATATCTCTCGGAACAATTATCAGTCAAATTTATGTGTTTCTATGTTTCAGATTTCGGCTGGTAGATCAGTTGAAACAAGGCTTTGACGGTTTAGCTATGTTTTGGGGGGAATTGAAAATCATTGCTTGAAACCCCCCAAATAGCTAGACAGAATGAGCATAGTAAATGTAAGTGCTTTCTGTTGGCTGTATACGTAAGCTATCTTTGCATTTCAATAATGTGGTGAAACGCCTGAAAAATGTAGTGAATTTCTCTAGCTGTTATGTTTCCACGTACTGAAGTGAGGATATGATGTGCATGTGCTTTAATAAAGGAATGAAATTTTATGCAAGTTCTTTTTACAGATGTTGCATTCTTTTATGGTACCATAGTATCTGTCTTTAAAAATAGAAGATAAAAACACCCACAATGGTGCTGTGCGTTTGTGCTGGAGATACTACATATTGTTACATTGCCTGTTTTGTCAGTTTGAAACTCTCCAACACTCTTTGATTTGTATCTAAACTTAAATGATGGAGGGCAGCGAGTATTAGGACTAGATTTACCCTTTTAAGATTGGCAATCGCTATCTTTTATAATTCGTCATGTACTGTAACTGACACGACAATGTGCTTCCAGAATGTGCATCAATTGGTTTAGTGATGCTTTTTCTTACTTGCCATTGTTAGAATATAGAGATTCTGCCTTTGGTTCTCTCTGTTCAAATGAATAACTACTTATCTTGAAAAGGTGCAATTTGATGTCATCACTGAGATTAATCTGTTTTCTTGGCCACTTCTTCTGGAATATATTCACTTATGGCTATCTTTTATAATGTCATGTATTGTAATTGCATGACAAAGGGCTGCTGAAACGTGCATTAATAGGTTTAGTGATGCTTTTGCATACTTGCCATCTTTAGAGTATAGAGAATCTGCCTTTCATCCTATCTGTTGAAATGATTAACCATGTAACTTGAAAAGGTGCAATTGATATTATCACTTTGATTCAAAGGAAAGTAATCTGCTTTCTTGGCCACTTCTAATGGAATATATTCGCATATGGTTGTATAGAATTTATTCGTTTATGGTTGTATAGTTGTGTTTGTGCATGAAACTCCAATACATTATAATTATTATTTCATTAACTTGCTTGTTTTGTCACTTATGAATATTTCGGAAGCAAAGTGAGCCACCAAGATTGCCTAGCAAAACAAAGGCAGAGCTAGATAGGATCAGCAACTTACCAAGACATCTTGTAGAGCAAATCTTGTTACATTTGCCAATAAGGGATTTAGTAAGGACAAGTGTTCTGTCAAGGACGTGGAGATACAAATGGGCTACAACACCATATCTGGTGTTTGATAAGCAGTGTCTTAATGTCTCTTCCCAAGATCAAACATTGATAAAAAACAAGCTTGTAAACATCATTGACCATGTACTCTTACTTCATAAGGGTCCAATACACAAGTTTAAACTTTCTCACCGAGATCTTTTAGGAATCACTGACATTGATCGATGGATTCTTTATATATCAAGGAGCTCTATCAAAGAATTCATACTGGAAATATGGAAAGGCCAGCAGTACATGCCGCCTTCTTGTTTATTTAATTGCCAGAATTTAATTCATTTGGAGCTATTTAATTGCTTGCTGAAACCTCCATTGACATTCAAAGGTTTCAAGAATTTGAGGAGCCTTGATCTTCAGCACATTACCATCATCCAAGATGTGTTTGAAAACCTCCTTTCTAGCTGCCCTCTGCTTGAGAGATTAACATTGATGAACTTTACTGGTGTTACACATCTTAACATTGATGCACGAAATCTGCAATTCTTTGATGTTGGTGGTAATTTTGATGATGTTAGCTTTCAGAATACGCCCCATTTAGCTCTGGTTTCCATTGGTTTGTATGTAAATATCAACAATGATGAGAACAATGCTCAAGACAGTTCTAGTAAATTGCTCAGATTCTTTGTTAATCTGCCCCAGATTCAAAGGCTGGAGGTTCAGAATTACTTTTTGAAGGTAATGACTTGGTGGGCATCATTTGATCCCCAATATCTTCTTGGATATTCAACAAGTTTGTTGGTTCCCTGGGAGATTTAAATTGAGTGACATTTCGTTATTATTTAAACTTCTATCTGCATTTTTACAGCCTTCATAGGATTCTGCAAACGCCAAAGTTACATGTTTCTTTACTGATCTCAGGGAATTTTAAAGAAACTGCACTGACAAGATTTTTTGTAAAATGGATTTTGAATCCCCATATACTTGTTCAAGTCCTCATGGATGTCCATGTGCCACCACAATTTATCTGTTTTAGAGTCTAATTTATACTGTTCTTCCTTTTTCTACTGCAGTATTTGGCTATTGGAAACGTGCCAAGCAGGTTGCCTAACCCTTGTGTTGATCTGAATTATCTATCCATTTGCGTAGATTTTGATGATTTGGGGGAAAATACAGCTGCTTTATGCCTCCTAAGAAGTTGTCCAAATCTCCAAGAGCTGGAAATGTTGGTGAGTTTCGTTTTATTTACTCTCTTAAGTTCTTATGGTGATGTACATGGTAATAGCTCCAGCTTTTATATCACATTAATGGTTTAGCTACAAGGTTAATTTAAATAGGTTATGCATGTATTGATTCCTGATTTTGGAGGTCGGTTAGGGACTATAGAAGTCTGATGTTTTCTGTAGACTCGACTAGAGAAACGAACTACCGTGGAAAGATCTACTAACTTCTGGGAAGATGATCATTGGAGCTCGCAATTTGCCCATCTGAGACTGGTAAAAGTATCAGGCATCTCTGGTGTTAAATCGGAAATGGATTTTATCAAGTTCCTGCTCTCTAATTCACCTTTGCTTGAGCGGTTGACTGTTAAGCCTGCTTCCCCTTCCCAGGATGGCAAATGGGAGTTGATGAAGGAATTGCTGCGGTTCCGGCGAGCCTCAATATATGCAGAAGTCATTTATTTGGACCCATGATTATCCTAGTCATGACTGCCATGTCAAGGAAAGACTGGAACATGTATATAATGCAAATGGCCATTATGCCTCGTCGAAATAACTTGTTCTTGCTGTTATGCCTTGTCGGAAGAACTCTTGTAATTAATACTATACATTTGTACATTTTTTACGTATTTGGCACCGGAAATCCTCCCTGGGAGTCATGCTCATTCACGTTCTTCTTGATTACGCTGACTAATCGATCCTGTGGGCTGCTGTGGTCCATAGACCATCCGAAGAAGCATGGACGATTGTTTGTTCCAAGAAAAGTGCTCTAGAAAAGGGCTTGTCGTGGTAGCTTGTCCATTAATAGACGAGGAAAAATATGTGGACACTAATTGTTAGACCAAGAAAACAAGGGAGCTTGTGGGTGAGTTTCTGCTTTGATGCCAGGTAATGCGACATTGACTCGGAAAGTATTCAGATATCTCTGTGGTCTTGATTGCCGTCCGAAACAAAACAAAAAAAAAAGAAAGGCCCATGGGGACAGGCGCCGTGTGGTTTGCCGAATCTGTTATCTAAAATATAGCAAAAACATGTGGTCCTGATTTAACTGGAACAAGTAGTCACCGTGATTAATTGAGACTACTTAGTTTACCCTTTTTGTCAAAATAAAAAATTAAAAATTAAAAAATTAAAAATAAAAAAAGAGTATAAATATTTATTATTTGGATAATTGAAATTAATAAAATTTTTAACAATTATTATTTAGATAAAAAATAAAAAGAAAAAAATAATTCATTATAATATTTTTTAATTATAATTTTTTTTATAAAGTAACATATGATATATAAATATATTTTTATATTTCTTAATTTATATAAATAAATATTTTTTAAAAAATTAAATATGTTTAATACAGTAAAATTTATTAATTAGTTAATGATTTATTTTTAATTTTATGTTTAATTCAATTTTTTAATTTATTCTAACAATAATTTAGATTTTTTTGTTGTTAAAATTTAAAAAATTATAAAATATTTATAAACTATAATGTTATATAAAATACACATAAAAAAAATTATTTTTGTAAAAGATATTAGTTATATAATTAAATCTAATATCATAATAAAAATATAAATATAACAATCTTTTCATAAAAATAAAATTTTTTCAAAATTTTTTTTCTTATCTTTTTTTTTTCAAAATTATGATATTAAAAAAAATTACAAAACAAATAAAAAATTATTGATTTTTATCTTTTTTTTAATTAAAATTTTATCTAAATAAAAAAATTTTTATGTTACCATTATTTTCCTTTATATACTACAAAAGAAATTGATTTGATGTTCCACCCAAATCCAATCTTGGTGGGTGTGAAAAACAAACCACATCTCCAAGGCCTATTCCCATGAGAAAGTGCTATTCATTTTGCCATTTTTGGTAAGTAGTAATATGCTGCTGGAAAAGCTCAAGTTAATAGGCATTAGCTCCTGCGGTCCTGCCAACCAACCCTCTTGGCTCTTGAGATTTGGCTGCCCAATTTCAAGTAAGGTCTTATCATGGTGATCATTCACATTGCTTATAGATTGGTGGGAAACAAATCTTTATGTTTTTTTTTTTCTTTTTTGTTGTCCTCTCTAAAGTTGCAGGTTCTGGAAACCTAAAGGCTTATGGTTAGTGACCAGAGATAACAGAACCATTGCCTGCCTTACCCACAAGTTCTAACTCGGAAAACCAAAAGATTGTACTTCTGTAAAATTGTCGAAGATATATAAACCCACAAAAGAAATAATAATTAGTTAATCATATTCATCGCCAACACTCCGACCCCTGCTATGCACTGATCGTCTCTGAGCAGGGGCGGGTTACCCGACCATGTGAACCTATGAAAATATTTGGGGTCTAATCAAGATGATGAATCTATTTTAATCGCAAAGGTTGGCTTCTCCGAATAAATGCTCATTATTATCATGCCAGTAAACTCGTGATGTGAGATTGACATGTTAATAAACGTGATTGACGGATATTTAGAAAGTACATAGGAGTTTTATTACTAAGTGCATAAAAATTAGCATCTTATCATAACCTCAATGCACAAATGTGAAGAAAATAACTATAAAGGTATCGATTCAGGAAGCAGGTATCAACATCAACGTCATTCATGGCCAGCTCAGCTTCAAAAGGAGACTAGTGTCTGAAACCAGTTTCTCGAACTATTTACTCGTCTAAGTCAATTTAATTTTCCTTTACAAGCCTTCAAACAAATCGTTCAACCAAAGCCCATAGCATATTTGAAGTTTAAACAACATCCAAAATTTCCAAAAACTTTCTTATCTTAAAAAAACAAGGTAGAGAAAGACCATTCATGGTAAGCGTTTAGTTTAGTTCATTTGCAGTGAAAACTTTCATACAAGGCGGCTATGGCTGTGGACAGTGCTCCACTTCTCAACATTTATGGCAATGATAGCGACCAAATAGAAAAACCTGTCAGCTGGGTTAACGAGTTCGGATATGAGTCCAAGAGGTTATGGCATATTGCAGGGCCAGCAATTTTCACAGCAATTTGCCAGTATTCATTGGGAGCACTCACACAAACGTTTGCTGGCCTTGTTAGTGAGCTAGACCTTGCTGCGGTGTCCGTTGAGAACTCTGTCATAGCCGGTCTTGCTTTCGGTGTCATGGTAAGTTGTTCTGCTTAAGTTTTGTCTTTTGTGTCCATTGAGCAGGCTTTCTGTTTTTGTTTTGGTAAGATTGTTTTGTTTACAAAAGTTGGAAAGAGTCCAAAACAAAGGAAGGTTACTTGAGAAATTGCAAGAAAGAACTTTACTTGGCAAATATGGAGTAATTTTTAGAAATGAAATTTCGTGTTTATTTTTAATGATTGAAAACAATTTGTAACAGTTAGGAATGGGGAGCGCGTTGGAGACACTATGTGGTCAAGCATATGGTGCTGGGAGGCTAAGGATGTTGGGGGTGTACATGCAGAGATCTTGGATCATTCTGTTGACTACAGCCTGCTTATTGGTTCCCATCTACATTTGGTCACCTCCCATTCTTGAACTATTCGGAGAGACCACTGAAATCTCCAATGCTGCAGGTTGGAATTTTGCTCAGTTCTTACAAGAAAATTAACAGAAAATCAATCCAGAATCAACTTGAACTTACAAAATATGAGGAAAAATGAGATCTAGTAACATCCTGAGCTTGTTGGTGCAGGTAAGTTTGCTGTGTGGATGCTACCGCAATTATTTGCTTATGCTATGAACTTCCCTATACAGAAGTTCTTACAAGCTCAGAGGAAAGTCATGGTAATGGCTTGGGTATCAGCCCTGGTATTAGTGCTACATGCCTTTTTCAGCTGGTTTCTAATATTTAAACTTGGATGGGGCTTAATTGGAGCAGCAATAACTTTAAATACATCATGGTGGCTTATAGTTATCGGACAGTTGTTATACATTTTTATTACCAAGTCGGATGGTGCTTGGTGTGGTTTCTCATGGCTAGCATTTGCGGATCTCGTTGGCTTTGTCAAGCTTTCATTGGCTTCTGCTATTATGTTATGGCATGTTTCTTTCCTTCCTTCCCTTTATGCTGTATATAAATCATGGTGTCTGGTTTGATACTTATAGCAATTGAGGAAAATGAATTGCAGCTTGGAGTTTTGGTACTTGATGGTGCTGGTAGTCATAACAGGTCGCCTGCCAAACCCTCTTATACCAGTTGATGCCGTTTCCATTTGGTAGGTGTTCCATTATCACTTCTTACTTGATGGTTAATCAAGAAAATGAGATGATTCTGAATAACATAAAAGTGTTATTAGCAGTGTTATAAATTCTTCGCGGATAAGTGGTAATCACCCTCAAGTTGGTCCAATCTGAAGAGTTATAGACATCATTTAATTTGAATGAAATTTAGATGGATTCTTCTCAGGGTCTCTAGGAGATAAATGCTTTTCTCAACTTTCATTTTCTCCTATTGCCAGCATGAACATAAATGGATGGGATGCAATGATTGCAATCGGGTTCAATGCTGCTATAAGGTGCGCATCACGCCATTTTCCATTTCCTCCTAATAGAAATTCTTATATGTTTGATTAGTTCCATTGCCTGGAACTCTTGTAATTGTACTCCTAGGATTTCAAATCCCTATTCCTCTGTCTGTCTCCAGGAAGTCATTTAGCTTTTATAACCATATTGGAATTGATAACTTATAATTCATGCTCTTACCAGTGTGAGAGTATCAAATGAACTTGGAGCTGGGAACGCTTGGCTTGCAAAATTTTCTGTGCTAGTTGTTTCAATCACATCTGTGGGCATAGGGGTTGTTTGCATGATTGTGGTGTTTGGAACGAAAGATTACTTCCCTTACCTCTTCACCAACAGTTATGCTGTTGCTGAAGAAACCACCAAGCTATCTATATTGTTGGGGTTTACGGTACTCTTAAACAGCCTCCAACCGGTCTTATCAGGTAAGTACAAGAAATAGAAGTTTGAAGAAACACATTACACACTAACTTAAGCTAGACTTTACCGGATGAAGTTACTCTTTGTTAATTCTTTTTCTTTTTCCTACGCAACTTGGTTCCGTAAGGTGTTGCTGTTGGAGCTGGATGGCAATCTCTTGTTGCTTACATCAACATTGGGTGTTACTATGTTGTTGGATTACCTGCCGGCATACTCCTGGGATTCACATTTGGTTTTGGGGTTTTGGTAACTTAGTATAACTATTCTCCCGAAGTCGATCGTTCCTTCTATCAGATTAAATTTGTAGCTCTGATGGTTGATTACAATGTGAATTTTATCTTTAGTATTACTTTTGAATTGCAGGGTATTTGGTCAGGCATGATTGGGGGCATTGTTATACAAACCTTAATCTTGATAGTTGTCACTTCACTTACCAACTGGAACAAGGAAGTTAGTATCCTAGCCCTTCAATTCTCTCTGTTCCTACCCCTAAATCATACTTCTCTAGTTCATTTAATTGTTCAGTTCAAAGCAAGTCTTAATCAGCAGTCTTCTCGTCTGCAGGCTGAAGAAGCCGAAGGCCGTGTGAAGAGATGGGGAGGATCAACTGGAGAGCATTGATATAAAATGTGTTTGATTAGTAGTTTAAGCTGTTAGAAAATTTAAGAAAACAGAAGTAAAAAAAAAAGAAGAAATATGACTTTGAGGTATGAAAAACATTATCTTAAAGGCAATTATGCCTATAAGATATAACAAAATCTTAAAAACTCTCTAAATTAGAAATAGTAAAATTAGTGAGATAAAAAGATCTATTTATAATAAATAAATAGTCACTAATTAAGTTAATTTAAAAAGTTGTAACATTATGTATAATTATGTTTTTTTATTTAAATAAATTTTATTTAAACAGTTATATTTTTTTGTTTAGATATGTTTATTCGGACTATCATTTTTTTTTATGTTTAAATATATTTATTCAGAATTATTAATATTAAAAAATAAAAAATAAAAAATTTAAAAATTAAATCTATTTGTTAAACAAACTCAAGTACCTATATTTGATTTTTAAAATTGTTTAACTCATTAGAAAAACTTTTAATAAGCTCAAATAATTTTCACTCCAATATTTAGCTCAATTATTTAAATAACATAAATATTCTCTTTTAAGATATATATAAACTATTTTTTTACTCAATATAGGATACATCGTTTTCTAAATTACCAATATAAGCTTATTGATTTCCACAAATTAGCAGAAGCAGCTCAGAATCTTGACATGGCAAGATGTAAGTGAGTCTCCAATCATCTAAAATTTTGTTCGAACCAGCTGACGGGTTCAGTTTTTTGCTTTCAGGTATGATTTGAATATTCAATTTAGCTATACTAAACTTCTACATTAAAGTGCATATCCTTTTGAGTAAGAAATTGGAAACGAAATTGATTCAGCATTTATCAGGGCCGACTGCTAAAAACCGAAACCAGATTCACCAAGCACCCCAACCTAAACTTTAGGCTTGCGCAGTTTTAGGACACAGAGGATCATCTTTTTCACGTTCCTAATCAGCTTAAATATTACTATTTACATTAACTTTGATGATGTGAAAATTTATATTCAATGCGACTCATTAGATTTTATAAGTTAAAAGTAATGTGAATATTTATATTTTATGATTAATTTTAATGTACAATCGATGTAAAATTTTTAATATTTTTTTATAATTATGACATTCTTTCCATTCCAATAAGAGCACAGTGACATATCATTAATACTTTAAAGTTGACTCTAATATTATTTGTTACGGATCGATATTCAAGTTAAATTAACTTAAATGTCAAGCTAAACGTTATTGTTCACACAAATTTATAAAATATTATCCGCTTTGACTTATTGAATTTTATAATTTTATTTTAAAAGAACATCTCATTAATTGAAAGTGACGTGAATACTTATATTTCATTATTAATTTTAATACATAATCAATGTGAGATTTTTAACTCTTTCATAAGATCGTGATATTAGGGACATAACGTTAGATATACTATGAACTTAGTTTTTTAGGCTTGAGCTGATTAACATTTCCTGTTTCAAAAACTCAAGAAATCCATATTAAAAAAAAATAAAAACCAACAGTTGTAAAACATTCAACTGTAAGAATGACGGTTGAAATCATGACAAAAAAATGGCTCTTTCTACATCTTCCGTTACGTCATCCCTTTCTTCCCTCTCATTTTCCTCTCAAATTTCCGGGAATCTAAACAGCATCTCAATTCCCCAACCACCGAAATCACTCCCCATTTCTCTTTTCTCTAAAACCACCCGTTCCCTCTCCATAGCCTTCACCATGGCAGCCCCTCCTGAATCAAAACCCGTAGAAAACCTTAAGAAGTATGTTAAGACCAGGTGGGTTCATGGCTCAGACTATCATAGGAACAGGCCACCGTAAATGCGCCACTGCACGCGTGGTTCTCCAGGAAGGTACCGGAAAGTTTATCATCAACTAACGCGATGCCAAGCTAACTTTTAGCCTTCGGTTTCTGGGTTATGTTTAGGCGTTAATTTCTGCAGGAGTATCATCAGGGGAATCCGTTATGGCTGCAGTACATAAAAGTTCCATTGGTGATATTGTGGCATGAGACGAGTTACGATGTAATTGTTAAAGCTCGTGGGTGAGGCCTTTCAGGACAGGCTCAAGCAATCTCCCTCGGCATTGCTCGTGCATTGCTGAATGTGAGTGAGGACCATAGAAGCCCGTGAATGGGTTGAAACGTTAGTGGGTTCAAGAAGGCTCGCAAAACTCTATAGCACGGATTTAAATTACGGTGGCAGTCAAATTGTTAGTTGTATAATTGTGAATATAATAGATGAAATAGCAGTTATCACACTTACCACGATCATAAATTTTTTTTATTTTTGCACAACTCATCAAGTAAATAATAATTTTATCAATGAAAAGTCTTATTTTATGCAATCTAAAATAATTCATGACATTTTAATTTTTTTACTTATATGATAAAATAAATTATTATTTTTTATAACATAACTCAACGATATGCATATTTAAAAGTGTTCAATATGTATATCTATGAATTTTATAATCATGACAAATGTAAATGCATGAAATTAAAAAAATAGTTTCATGTGTGAAATTATATTTTTTTAAGTATATAAAATTAAGCTCATTAATTTTAAATTAACTAGAAAAATAATAACCAAAAGTTTTAATATATTAATTAACAAGATACTTGTCAATCTAACTTAAATCAAACACAAAAAATATAAAAACAATTAAAATAACATAAGTAATACCAAATTTTAATCATTTAAGATTAATATTTTAAAATGAGAATAAAACATATACTTAACTTATGAAAATAAAATTCATTATTCATTGTGTATATTTCTCTCTCAAATATTTAAAAAAATTTCTCAAATTTCCATTTCCCACAAATCATGTGTCTTTCCCTCTTAAAATTTTTTTCCTCCTCAAAATTTTTATCCAAGGAAAGAGAAAATAAAAAATATGAACACCCAGCCATTATCATTTCATTTCATCTTATTTTTAATTTTTTAATATTTTTCTCCTTCAAACTTTTTTCATATTGATCTTTAACTTGTGTATCGAATGT
Organism: Durio zibethinus; assembly: GCF_047325235.1. Classification (NCBI taxonomy): domain Eukaryota; kingdom Viridiplantae; phylum Streptophyta; class Magnoliopsida; order Malvales; family Malvaceae; genus Durio; species Durio zibethinus. The sequence goes on from NC_143181.1 coordinate 1,949,946, forward strand.
AAAAATGAAAAATATTTTTTGCCTGTATTTCTAACATTTCTCTTATTTTTTTATTTTTTTAAGATTACCTTAAGGTAAAAGTTTGATACAAACAAAACTCATTAAAGTAAATTCATATCATTCGTTCCTAGTTATTAATTAAATTCCAACCTTTATCAATCTTACGAATAAATTAATAATAATGTGTAATTTTTTGATATTTGAAGCCAACAAAGTTCTATTCTTAATTATTTAAATTAAAATTTTATTATTTTATTAACAAATTATATGATTATATTTATGAATGTGTTAATAGAAGATCATTTGAATAATTTATTATTATGATGAAAAGGTTTACATCGTAAAGGATAGTCATCATGACTTATTCTTGAAAGAAAAGATTGTGTTCTTCAAAATCATAACATACTAAGCATTTTTTTCTATGTCAGCAAAGGACACTTAAAAAGGAAAAGGTATTCGTTTCCTTATTTTATGTGAAAGAGTGATTTGAAGGTGATTGCTTTTGAAGCCTGATGGTTAGGTTTATTGGTTTGCTTTGTTGTCCTCTTATTGTCTCTTGCTTGTTGCATAACAAAGAGGAATAATCTTTGCACTATATTCTTTTAAATTGATTTGATTATTGAATATTTATTTCAAATGCTTATAATATATTTTTTTTATTTTGCCATAAGGAGCTTTGAAGTTTCATTTTATATTTTTTTTATGGTTCAAATATATTTATTTACATCAAATTTAATAAATCTATAAAAAATTATTTTTTCATAATTTTTTAATTAATTTAAATCCGAATAATAAAAAAAGATATACATTCTTTTTATCATTTGAACTAAGCATTTCGATAATAATGCTTATAACCCTTTTAATTTGTATAAAAAATAAAATCTTATATTAATAACTTTTATCAAATATAAACTTTAATTTAAAAAATGCTTTATTACGCTAAAAGAAAGAGGATGTAAGAGGCTTGTATATAGGTATTCAACAAGTTATTTTTGTTTTATTTTTTGAATTTTAATTGAAATTTACACTTGAGATAATTAAATTGGTTTTACTATTATTGAATTAATAATTTATTTTTTAAACTTTTAGGTTAACAACTCAAGTACTTGATATATAATCTTGATAATTAAGTAGCATGTAAAAAAAATAAAAATGCTTAAATAAATTATTTAAATGTACCAAAAAAAGTAAAGTTTGGTGAACAACTTTCATTTTCTTTTAAAACTTTGTAAATTATCTCTTTATTGATAATTTTTAACTTTGTTAAAAGAAAAAAAAAGGATTAATTTGCAAAATAACGATATTTATTTATTTACACAAGGCAAAAGCAATTATGAGAAATAAACCAAATTTTGCATAAACCAAAGACTTGCACGTTATTCCAGTTGCAGAAGATAGCACGTAATCACCGTGGCAAGTAAATCCCTAAGTAGCACAATGAAACCTGTAAAAGTCAATGTAATTTTATTTTTCCCTGGCCGAAAAAAATATATATATATAACGGCGTAAGTGATGACGGCGCGAAACGGGAACTCTTCGCCGTTACTCAAGGATAAGTTCCGTTAAAAAAAGAAAAAAAACACTTATAAACTAGTTTTTCTTTCTGAGTCTCACCGTCGAATTCTTTTGATGAAGCGATCGTCGATTTAGAGCTCACTCTAAACTGGAGAAGAATTGAAAAACTTGCTTCCTCCATTACGCTGTTTTGCTTTTCCAACGAAACCGTAATCGTTCTCCCTTTTCTGTTTTTGATTTGATCGAAACGTACAATTGAGAGCGTTTCTTTTTCTTTGTTCGGAATTGGAATGGGTGATTATTTGAGTAGCGATAACGAGCACTATCACGAAGATGATAATGGCGATTTTTACGACGACGATGATGGAGATGACTCTTCGGTTGGATTTCAAGCCCTCGAGACCGAGTTGCTTTCGGCCTACGCGACCTTCCCTCCCACTAAGGTTACTGGTCATTTTCGTTGAGAATCACATTTTCTTCAAAAAAGAGATTAATTCTTCTTTTTTTTTTTATCAATTACTGTTAAATTAAATTAAATTAAATTAAATTAAAACATCACCTCCAGGTTTTAATGGCTAGATCTTGATTTTCAATTTTTATTTATTTGTCTTTCTAGCTAATATAATTACCGTTAGGTTTACTGAGTTAAGCAAAAAAAAAAAAAGTTCTTATTCTTTTTCTTTTTTTTTTGTAAATTTCAATTTCTTTCACCCTCATTTTTGCAGGTGATCACAAAGGAGTCACTGTTGGCTGCTCAGGTAAACCCTATATTGTATCTGGAATTACAATTTTGTCACTTTCTTTTAATTTTAAAATGTCGTTTTTAGATATATTCGATTTTATATAAATAATGGTTACTAACAAATTCTATGTTTCTTGGTGCAGAGGGAGGACTTACACAGAGTAATGGACTTGTTGTCTTTGAAAGAACACCATGCCAGAACATTGCTTATTCATTATTGTTGGGATGTGGATAAGGTGCTTGCAGTGCTTGTTGAGTATGGTAAAGATAAATTGTTTGCTGCAGCAGGTGTACAAATTCTCGATCATCATGCTCTTGCCTCGTACCAGTTATTGTCTTCTACCTTTACGTGCAATATCTGCTACGAGGATGTATTGGCCGATATGTTGACTGTTATGGACTGTGGTCATTACTTTTGCAATGACTGTGAGTTTAGTGCCATAAATCAAATTATATGTTTACTTTTGCTAAACCTTGGGTTCCAATTATGCTTAAATATACATGTAACCTCGGTGTTTCTGTTGAATTGGTCCAATTCTGAAGTATACTGTCGGACAGGTTTCCATAGTTCTGAAGTTGGGTAGCTCTTTCTTTCCTGAAAACTAATTTTCTCTTTTAATTCTTATATCTGAATGGGAAAGATCTTGTTGGAATAGAAATTGACTTTTATTGACCCTGTGCTACAACTTGCTAATTCTATTCAATTAGAAAATTAAAGAAGAAAAATTGATGAATATATTAAGCAAATTCTCGGTTCTGCTTATTTGGAGAAGAAATGAAACTGTTAAAGTTTATCGTACAAGTGCTTTATGAATCTCTTGATGCCTGGAAAAGGAGGAGGCTGAAATCTTTCTTATCTGTTTCTGCTTAGGTTGGACTGAACATTTCATTGTGAAGATAAATGAGGGCCAGAGTAGACGCATTAGGTGCATGGCACTCAAGTGTAATGCTGTTTGTGATGAAGAAAAAATCAGACAATTAGTTAGTACAAGGGATCCTAATCTTTCAGAGAAATTTGATCGTGTTCTTTTGGAATCATATATTGAGGATAATAGAAGAGTTAAATGGTGCCCCAGTGTCCCTCATTGCGGAAATGCAATACGGATCGAGGATGATGAACTTTGTGAGGTTGAATGTCCATGTGGCATACAGTTTTGTTTTAGTTGTTTATCTGAAGCTCATTCACCTTGTTCTTGTCTCATGTGGGAACTCTGGTCCAAGAAGTGCCAGGATGAATCAGAGACGGTTAATTGGATTGCAATCAACACAAAGCCTTGTCCAAAGTGCCAGGATGAATCAGAGACGGTTAATTGGATTACAATCAACACAAAGCCTTGTCCAAAATGCCACAAGCCAGTTGAAAAGAATGGAGGCTGCAACCATGTATCCTGTTTATGTGGGCAATCATTTTGGTGAGAGCTCTTATCTTTGTCTCTTGTAGATAATGGTTTGTGATTTCTTGTTCCATTTTGCAACATAATTAAAGGTATGGACATAAAATCTTGGTAAGGAAGTTTTGACTGGAGGAATTACCAAAAGGGCCTGTCACATTTTACTTTGATTGCCTTCTTATGTTTCTTGTGTGAATGAAACTGTGTAATTTAATTGGTTAATCAGATGGATTATGCCAGGTGATTTTTTCTTTATTATTACATGATTTTGTATGTTGGCTATAAGGTCCATTGAAAGATATTTGTAAATTGTAAATTCTTTCTTGTTTATGCAGTTGGATCTGTGGTGCTGCTACTGGTAGAGAACACACGAATACCTCTATTACTGGTCACAGTTGTGGACGATATAAGAACGACCATGAGAAGAAAAGTGAGCTTGCAAGGCACTACCTTGAGCGCTATATTCACTACCACAATCGATATAAAGCTCATATAGATTCTTTAAAGCTTGAGTCTAAGCTAAAGGAAACAATAATTGGAAAAATAAACATACTGGAGGAAAATTTATCAACATCTAAAGATTTCAGTTGGATAATAAACGGACTCTACAGGCTCTTTAGATCAAGGCAGATTCTTTCATATTCCTATGCATTTGCATACTATATGTTTGGTGATGACCAATTCGAAGATGAAATGACCAAGACAGAGAGGAAAATAAAGCAGAATTTGTTTGAGGACCAACAGCAACAATTTGAGGCTAATGTTGAGAAGCTGTCTTCAGTTTTAGAGGAGAAGTTTGATACCTACTCTGAGAATGACATTTTGAGTTTTAGAATGAGGATCATTGCTCTTTCCGGGACTACAGATAATCTCTGCCGAAATTTGTAAGTCTCTGATTTAAACCTTAAAGTTCTCTTTGATCTGATATCACATCTAAATGCATTGGAAGACTATAATTTATAGTAGGTTTCTTTTAATTGAACACTTGACTATCATAGTTTCATATAGATGGGGGGTGTTGTTGCAGATCAGAGTTGAGGTTTTGATAGAGTTGATTCATTTTGATTAGGGATAGACAGAATGTTCAATGTAATTTATATCTGTTTGTTCTTGCGTAGGTATGAATATATTGAAACGGATTTGCTGGGTTCCATCCAGCGGACAGTTCACAGAATAGCACCTTACAGGTCAAAGGGTGTGGAGAAAGCCTCATCCTAATTGTTGGGACACTAAGATATGGTATGCATATTGCAACTCTTTAGCACTAATAGTTATTGGTGTCTAATGCTTGATCTTTTTTCCCTCAAATTTTAATTTCATGGACATTCAGAGATAAATATGACTAACATATATTTCAATAGCTACTAACCTGGGTGAAGTGTTGGATCTTCTCGGCTATTGTTCGGCTTCCAGAGTCAGTTGAGGTGCTGTACCTAACAATCAAGCTGGGAGAGAATCAGTTTGGGTACTCTACTGAACATTCAGTGCTGATCTGACCTTGCTGCCGGGGAAGCATGAAGAAAATCATGGATTCCTTAGCCGTCCCAATGTATATAGGAAGCAGTTTATTACAAGCAGCTACTTGCTTTTTGCATAAATGATAAGGTTTATGTCTATAGCTCCTATGGTGGCGTTGCCAAAAGCAGCTTTTTGCTATTGAACATTTTTTATAAATCATTATCATATAATTGAACAGATGCCCTTTTCGATTACTCTCCTTTCACCATGCTATATTTTTTACGTACATATCATTGTTTAAAAGCTTTTCTATTTTTCTGTCCATCTATTTAGGCAAGTGATGAAAGAAAAGCCTATAAACTAAGAGATTTGATTGTAAGACGGAGGAATTGAATCTTACACTTACTCTTACTCTTACCTTGATGTATTCTGATGTTGGTTGTCTCAAGTTTATTGATCGTAAGCCCCTTAAATGATCATAATTCATAAGTAGTCATAAGTCATTTTACCTACTCAAGGCCCACAACCAACTCAATTCCAGGGGCGACCATTGTTTCTAACGGTTTAGGTTTAAAGCTGAGGAAGTGGATTTGGTGGCCGAAAGCATTAAGCACCGAGGAACCGAACAGGTTCGTTTCAACAGGTAATGTATTAAAGTGATCTCAAAAGATGCATATCAATTCAAGCAATAGATTGGAGGCTGCTCCAATTCTACAAAATGCTTCCTAGAATTATATTTTGCTTTGCAGTTCTTTTAGCCATTCTGGTTGTTATTCTTTCGGCCTTGCTCTCACCGGTAGCCCACAAAAAGGCAGCAAATAACCCATCTAAACCTTGGCTGGCCCTGTCCTTGTACATCCAGCAGCCACATATTTCAATCTCCAGCATCCCAACTGTTGCCCAGTCAGATACCGGAGCCTTTATCTTTCACCGCGCACTCACGGAGGGACCTGAGAACACGTCCCATGTAGTTGGAAAAGCACAAGGCTTCATTATTCCGATTGAACATTTTGCTAATTCTGCATTCAACATAATTTATCTCACTTTTGAGACACCTCAGTTTTCTGGGAGTCTAAGCGTCCAGGCCAAGCATGTTGAAAGGAAGGATAGAGAAGAATTAACAGTGGTTGGAGGAACAGGTTCTTTTGCATTTGCACGTGGGATTGCAGTTTTTGCGCAGACTGATTCCCAGTCATCTGAAGCTGATGCTACTTATCATGGAAAGCTTCAGCTTAGATTTCCCAATAGATCTCAGACAATTCCAGGATGAGGCAAAGCCAGAATCATCTGTTTGAGATTTTTTTTTTTTAATTTTTTCCATTTTTTCTTATCTCCAAAGGTCTGTTGTAGTTCAAAGTGAGACTTAATATTATTGTACCAACAGATAACTTATACTAATCGTTTATAAATAGCTCCAAATTTTTATTGACAAATTGACTAAAGTATGAGAATCAACCCAGCAAAATTAAGATGCCCCAACTGCTGAAAGGTATTGATATACTTAACACCGCAAGCTTGCCCAAAGCTTACCCTTTATACCTTTTAAGATTTTCATTTTTTCCAATCTAATTAACAGCTGTGTGGCTATACAAACATATACCAGTGATGCTACAAAAAGAACAAGTTACCAAAAGAATGAAAGGTTTGTCTCTTCTTCTCAATCTTCTTTCTCCTGTAAATGTTTTCGACTACCTATCTCCCATGGTACTGCCAACTGAAAGCCTCGAGAGAAGGAATATACAAGCTGAGGAAATCAATACAGCCCCAGCAAAGCAGGCAAGATCGAAGCTAGTAACAATAGGTATACTCTTGAATTTCTCCAAAACACCAACTTGAAGTATCATCATCACAGCATGCCCGATTTTTGACTTTGCTTGTGAAACTGATTTCATTTCAACCCAAGCCGGAAGTGTCTGAAAGAATCATACATAAATCTTGTAAATTGCTTGATGGTTTGTTCTTGGTATAACAAAGGAGTATAAAAGAAATTAAGTTGAATACCTTCAAATGGAAGAGCCCAAACAAGTTCGACCTTGGAAGCGAGGGAGCACCTCCTTTCATAGTCTTTGATCCCACAAACATGATGTACAGCCCCATCCCAAAAATAAGCATGCCGGTTCCAACCAAGAACATATCTGCGAAGAATAGAAAATTTAACAATTAAATAATATTACTTAACTCAATAATGAACTTTGCAGTATAATACCTATGGCTTCTATCAGAAGGTGGATGATATGTTCTTGATCTGACTTTTGTGATAAGCTATAGAAATACTGCAAATATGACTTCAGAATAAGAAAGCCTCCCTGCAGGATTGATGTCATTTTCATAGTTAAATACGATCTTACTCCTATATAAAACAAACAGAACAAAGCCTAAGGTTTTTTTTTTTTTTTTTTTTATTGTTGAAAGCATGCAATTACCTCCATGAAACACAGTATTGATCCAAGCAAAGATCCCGCAACAGCAAATATGGTAAAGAATCGACAATCAACTATGACCTGCATGCAGGATTGCAGCTGATAAATTTAATTGTTCCGTTTGCAAATGACTAAACATATGAAAAGTTAAAGCTCTTCAATGACGGGGTATATATAACTGACAAGAGTATTATACCTTTTCAATGAGCATCTGAACGTGAAATTTCGAAGGTCTTGGTTTCACAACCGGCCTCAAAACCTGACGCATAACATTAATAGCATTTGCGAGCAATGATGCCAACTCTCTTCCCCAATCAACCTGTGGCTTTGATATGACCACACCACTCTCCGCTGCTGCCACAGAAGCCTTCACAGCCACCGTTGGTTTTCTCTCATCACCCCCACAAGCTCTTTTCCCCCCATCTAGCCCTACCTTACTTGTACACCTCACAGTTTTCACCGACGAAGAGGGCCAATAAGAAGAAGCAGCAAAAATGCGACCCAAAGGCTTGTTAGATGAACGCAACAATCTAGTGGTAGCCATTGTTCTTTAGCTTTAGAAAATTGGAAGTCTTTTGAAACTTGTTTTGATTCTAGTAATTGGTGGGGTGTTTCTATTCATTTTATACCATGAAATCGAAGAAGATTCGCAGCATACTAGTTGTAATTGTCGCTACATGGGAAGCGCCTTTTTTCCACTTTTTCTTGGAGAGTTAGGCTTTGAATTGTTGGTATAGACATCTGACAAACAATTACAAAGTTGATAAGCCCAAAATGCAATTCTTAATTTCTATGCGTGTGGCCCACTTTAGCTGTGAACCGAACACGTGTCAACCTGTATCTTTAGGGGTCTGTTTGCTTTTTCATTTTTTAAAAGTACGGAACGGGCTGCTTGCTTGGCTTCGCTTGCTGTTTCGTGCTTCCCTCCAGGAATTATAGTCGGCGGCAACACGTCCTGATTAGTAATGAGAGGAGCAAATCAAACAGCACAGGGATCTTGTTTTGTCCTTGAGTCTTTGGTTGTCTAACTCACTACCGTTAGTTCACTTTTCACTTTGTCTGTCACATTAACCACCGTTGATTCACTCTTCATCAGGTTGCGATCTACAGGTTTTTTTTATGCCTACATAGAATATTTGTTACACAATAAAAAGAGGAACAAGACATTCTTTCTCTGTGACTTCCATGAAACATCTCAGATTCTGTCGTATTGTTAAAGTTATTTCATGAATTTTAAGGAAAATATCTGCAAAATTTTTCATTCCTGGAAGGTCAAGGGAGGTAGATTTTTGTTTTATCCTCCAAAGAAGAGTAATTTGAATGGTTGAAACTTGAATGTTTGAATACCCAGAGCAGTATGCGGTGATCATTGGGTCAAAACCCAAAAGGCTGCGTAGAAAGATCAACGCAGAAGTTGCATCACTGTTACAGAGTATGAATTAGAGAGGTTGAACGTAGAAAAGAATTTGCAAGAAGCAACTTCAATCCAATATAATTCATCACCAGATGAATTTTCAAACAAAATCAGGCAGATGGGAAAGAAAACCTTTTATACCTGGAGATATCAACGATAGCCCCATGGCCGTGAACCAAACCATGAGCCCAAAATTCAACAAGAAACAAATGCCATTTCATGCAAAATCACATCGGAATTTGGAACTCCACCCGTAAAGGAGTCAGGGGATTAATTAAAAATGAACGTGCCTCAGAAATTGAGAAAATCACATAGACAAACTTTTTTTGCTATTAAGATGCGGCTCAAAAGTGCTTGAGACTCTATCACAGGAAAGGCCTCAGAAAATAAAAGGTCTTTGATATTATCATCGCCGCAAATTCCTGTAATCTAAAATCTTATCTGCTTGTGCAATTCAAACCCATAAATCTAATCTGCAGACACACATGAATAGAGAAAGAATAAGGTTAAAAACTTAGAAGTCTATTCTTCACATTTTTCAGAACAAGATATGGTTTCATTAGGAAAAGCTTTTATTTTTCTCTTCATTTCATAAAATTTCTTGGAAATCAAACAAAACACGCATCGTAGAAAAAACCCACCAATTGCTCCCATCAATCACCTACACTGTAAATAAAATGCAGCCGAAGCAGCTAATTGATGCACTTCCAGATGTTTTTATTTTCAGTGTTTTTCATCAGTTAGCTTTATACCTAGTCCATACTCTATACTCCATTAGGGGCATAGAAGTTAGGGCTCCTCTGCTATCAACTGAAAGTACAAAATAGTCCAGAAGTCAGCAAGTGAAATGTCTTACTTAACCCCCAACGATCCAGATACATCTGCACCGTCCTTTGTACTTTGGTTTCTTGGCTTTCGGAGGGTAATTCGCATGACTTACTTAAAAAAGTTACAAACTTGAGCGAAATTTAGGAGAGATTTACTTACGGATTGATGAGATAAACGACGATGATTGGACGATTTGAACTTTGGGACAGGAAATCCGAGAAAAACGGATTGCAGTTCCAATTTTTTAAGGGTTTTAGTTCGATGAAGTTGCTGGTTGTAACAGCACCTCTTAAACACCCCAAGTACGCCCAAGGTACGAGGTGGTTCTTCAGTTGCAGAGTTGGGTAAGCCGTTCGACACAAACTGACAAACAAACTAGGCCCTTTGATTAGATTATTATATCGGCTTACTTACAACAATGTAGGGGTAACAACTGTTCAGGCCTTGCTCCACTATTTCCCCAAACATTATAAAGGCTGAGGCTGATTTTTTATAACAGGGCCCAACAATTATACAAGGTTTTGATCACGCGTCTGCCTGTTTGTTTTAGCTGTACTCTTTTCGTCTGTCACCGAATTTTCGTGTCAACAAGTCCCGATAACAGTATTGTGATGCACTAAAGGCAGAAAAAGACATTAATGGGAACATTTTAATTCGTGTCGATAAATACATACACAAGGTAGGGAGCTCTTAGAAACTATGAAGAGGGACAAAACTCTGGTACTGCATTGATGACACCAAAGTAATAACAGGCCGAGATGAAGTTGAAATCTGAAGAAAGAGTGGCTTCTGGTTAATGGGTTGCATTGCTCAGCAAACTGTCGGACGAAAGCTTTGTTCACTCAACCATGGGCCTTGGACTGAAACTTGTGAATTATCCTTCAATTTTTTCATCAAGTTCACAGAGCCAACATTAGTCATCTGAAGCATAAATAGGCTTCTATTTTCCAGTCCAAACTTCTTATTAACTGCCATGCTCAGTGGTTGCTCGCTTAGATTGGATGAGGAAGAGCAAGGAGATACCTCTGATGAAGCTGCACAAGTAATTTCTTCTGTAGAAACCCATCTACTTAGCCTGATTTGTTCCAATTCTGCTGCTACTTCTATCATTGTAGGTCTCATGTCCCTGTGAAATGATAAGCATCTAAAAGCCAGCTCTGCCACCTTGTAGATTGAAGATAATGTCCAAGAATCACTATTTGGCTCTAGTAATGGGTCAATGATCTCATCTAAACGCCCCTTGCTAATTCTGTCAATAGCAACAGCTGCCAAATTAACTGCATTTGGAGGCCTAGAAAAGTCCACCACTTTTAATGCTGTTATGATCTCAATGAGAACTACCCCAAAACTATAAACATCGCTTTTGTCTGAAAGATGGAAGTTTTGATGGTACTGAGGATCGAGGTATCCTGGAGTTCCTTGAGGGGCTGTTGAGATGTGGGATATTTCAGTCCTTCCAAGTCTAGAAAGACCAAAATCTGCTACTTTGGACCCGAAATTGTAATCAAGGAGTATGTTGCTAGACTTGATGTCTCTGTGGTATATTGGGGGATCTATAGCAGAGTGCAGATGAGCAATGGCTTGTGCAGTTTCAGCAGCAATTGTAAGGCGAACTGGCCAAGCAAGTTCATCACCTCTCTCTCTTTGTAAATGCTGGCATAATGTTCCATTAGGCATAAACTCATACACAAAGTATTTGTTCACCATTTTCTATGGAGCAACCCAAGAGGCGCACTAGATTTGGGTGGCTGACAGATGAAATTAGCTTGATTTCATTCCTTACTTGCCACTCAGTGTCTCTCTGCTTGATTCTTTTAATAGCAACCCGGGCATTCACCCTTCCGGCGTCCCAGATCAGTTTTCCTGTCATGGTTCACATCCTTGTGAGGTATTGTCCGTTCTGGCCCCTAGCCTCACGATTTTGTCCTACAAAAAATGCCTCACAAGGAAGAGATGGTGTGAACCCTTTTATACCCCAATGACCCTCCTATTATGTTCGATGTGGGATTCAAGACTCCCCCTTAGGTCCGTGACATTCTCTCGCACCCAACCTCGTGACGTCCTCGTCACGGAGGCTGGCCACCCTGCCTACTTCCCTCGAGGTGCTTGGTGTGGATCGAACGGTTTGGGGCTGGCTCTGATACCACTTGTCACGGGTTGAGACTTAAGCTCCGAACCCACGCGGCTTTGGGACCCGAGCATTCACTCATCCGGTGTCCCAGATCAGCCTTCCCGCCACGGTTCACACCCTTGTGAGGTATTGTCCGCTCTGGCCCCCCCTGGCCTCACGGTTTTGTCCTACAAAAGACGCCTCACAAGGAAGAGATGGTGTGAACCCTTTTATACCCTAGTGACCCTCCTATTATGTTCCATGTGGGATTCAGGACTCCCTCTTAGGTCCGTGACATTCTTCCGCACCCAACTTCGTGATGCCCTCGTCACGGAGGCTGACCACCCTGCCTACCTCCCTCGAGGTGCTTGACGTGGATCGAACGGTTTAGGGCTGGCTCTAGGGCTGTAAATGAGCCGAGCCGAATAGTGAGAAGCTCGAGCTCGAGCTTGACTCACAACTTGGGGCTCGATACTCGGCTCGAGCTCGATCGAGTTTTATTTTTGAAACTCGAGCTCCATTCATGATCGAATTCGAGCTACTCGAGCTCGCTCGATTAAGCTCGATTAATATGTAAAAATAAGCTCGATTCGTATACTCGACAAGAGTTTGATTATTCATGCTCGAACTCGAACTCGAACTCGGACTCGAAATATTTTATTAATTAAAATAATAAAAATATATTTAAATATAAAAGCTCGATTAGGCTCGCGAGCTACTCGAGTCAGATATAAAAATACTCGAATTCAGCTCGATCGATAAGTCGAGCTACTCGAGCTCGAGCTCGACTTAATAATAATCGAACCGAATTCGAGTTTTTTTGAATCGAACCCGAGTAACTTGCGAGTATTAATGTATCATTTACACCTTTAGTTGGCTCTGATACCACTGTCACAGGTCGAGACTTAAGCTCCGAACCCACGCGGCTCTGGGACTCGGGTATTCACCCTTCCGACATCCCAGATCAGCCTTCCTGCCACGGTTCATACCCTTGTGAGGTATTGTCCGCTCTGGCCCCCCTTGCCTCACGATTTTGTCCTACAAAAGGTGCTTCACAAGGAAGAGATAGTGTGAACCCTTTTATACCCCAGTGACCCTCCTATTATGTTCGATGTAGGATTCAGGACTCTCCCTTAGGTCCGTGACATTCTCCTGCACCCAACCTCGCGACGCCCTCGTCACGGAGGCTGGCCACCCTGCCTACCTCCCTCGAGGTGCTTGGCGTGGATCGAACGGTTTAGGGCTGGCTCTGATACCACTTGTCACGAGTCGAGACTTAAGCTCCAAACCCGCGCGGCTCTGGGACTCGGGCATTCACTCATCCGGCATCTCAGATCAGCCTTTCCGCCACGGTTCACACCCTTGTGAGGTATTGTCCGTTTTGGCCCCCCTGACCTCACGGTTTTGTCCTACAAAAGGCATCTCACAAGGAAGAGATGGTGTGAACCCTTTTATACCCTCAACTGTCACGGGCTCCGACCTTAGACTCAGAAATCGTGCGGCCTTAAGCTTGGAATCTCCTCCTTTGTACCTAAGTCAGTCTAAAACACAAGCGTGCGGGCACTAGAACAATGGGAAGGGCTGATTACGCAAGTTAAAGAGAAACAGGATGAACAAGACAGAATTCTGGAAATACTCTTGTATTCACTGAAACAAAAGTGTTTGATGGTGTACAAATGAGGGTGGAGCAGCCCTCTATTTATAGTTGAGGCTCCAGCTATAACTTAATGGCATATCCCTAAAATAAAGGCTAAAATCATGGGATTATATAGATTACAATCAATTAGGATGCTAACTCCTGATTTTTAGGGTCAACCAAATTTGCCAAGATGCTCTAGCTGATCCTGCTTGCTTTCAGAAGCTACCCTTGCATGTCCAGCACCTTGGGCCCTTTTGGATGTGGTGCGGGCAGCTTGTATGCCAGGCCTTGGTCTCACGGGCTGGCCTGCAAGTCAGGCGGGCGTTCTGAACTCGTTTGCTAGGGTTTACGCACAAATACCCGTCAGCACGCCTGGTGTCACGGTCCACGCATTTCCCTTACTGAAATCGCGCGACTGTGCGGCACCAAGACTACTCTTAGTCAAGGTCAGCCTTCACCATGCCCATTTTTCTTCGCGGATTGCCCAAATCTGATCCTTCAAGCCGCATGCCCACGAGCTTTTTCTGGCTTTTAGCCCCGTAGGGTTGTTTATTTCGAACTTTATAGAGAGGAACCCATCTCTCATCACGCATTGGCTCATGGTTCTCCACGTGACCATGAGCACCTAGCTTTGGCCGCAAAGCTTAATGATTCGAGCCCCGACCCTCGAATCTCGTAGGGGCACACAGCCCCGGTTCTCTTGATGTTATTACATCTTGGCATGGTGAGAACCCAACACCATGCCTGCCCGTATGATACGTAAGCTCCCGTATCAAGTTTACGCAAGCACCCCACTTAAGCTGGTCAGCAGTCAGTTCAGAGCCTTTAGGCTCCTCTCACTCCACGGGACTCAATTCTTAGGGTTTAGGCCCTTAGCATCAGTATCGGCCGCCCACACACCTAACATCATGCTAGTCCCGCAAGGGGACTCAGGTGGACTGCCTCAGCTGTAGCACACCAGCCCAACTGGCCACAGGGGTCTAGTAACGTGCCTGCCTGCTAGCCCGCACATCCTTTTGGCTCGATGGTATCCCTCCTACGTAAACACCATCACATGATCCTTTCGGCTCGAGGAGGGAAAACCAAGGGGCCTAACGATCTCTACCGTCCAACCTCATGGTTCAACACAAAGGCACGATACGAGGCCCGTCGACCCCAACTGCCCTCGGGTTTATCGTGACCCAAAAAAATATCGTGCCACGCTCGTGACCCTACGATGCCCGTCTACCTAGCCACCACTAGTGACTAGGAGTAGCTCACTTCAGACTAGCCAGGCCCCCACCTACTCGCTAGCCAAGGGGGTGGTGGAGATCTGACACCAGTCGTCCCCCTATAAAGAACGTTAGAGATTTTTCCAATATGCTACCAGTGACCGTAAGAATGTCTGAAACGGGGACACTTTTCTATCCAACCACCTTAGGGCCTTTTTTCGGCTAACTCAGGGCCCCGTAACCTTCTTCTTGGTCACCATTGCTCCTTGATTCTGCTCGTTGCTCCACCAACCCACTCGAAGGTGCCCGCACATGGCTTCGACCGATAGCACCTGTCTGACTAGCTGTTCTTAAGGCACCGGTGAAATGCCTTATACTTACCTGTATATCTCAGGGTTTAGTGCATGGACCGTCCACACACAATGTCCCTAACCTATTCCCATGTTCAGAACGCCCGCACACTGCTCCCACAGATGACACCCGTCAGGCTACTTGGCTTGAGGGTGTCCGACCACTGTCCCGAACTTCCCCGCGTATATTACGGCTCGGGGCTCCCATTGCCCCCACAACATGTTAGCATCATGTTTCAAAGCTCTGAACGCACGCCCGCATTCCTTAAAACCGCTTTCCTACCAGCTCGGTCTCGACCGCTGCTTGCTCCAGGGTCAGTCATTGCAGGACCAAGGCCTGACCATGACACCTGGTCTGCGGGCCTCAACCTCTGGCTCTTCTGCTGGTCCGCCTGATGTGCCTGGCGCACCCGTCCAGGGTGTGACATTCTCTCCTACCTGATTACGTAATGCCCTCGTTACGTCTTCTGTATGGTACTGCCTGATCTGGTCTTCGAACTGCCATAAGTCATCTGCTGGTTCCTAGCTCACCTTACTGTCTGAAAGTCCCTTCCAGCGCACCAAGTACTCATGTCTTGGTTGATAGTTCTTTCGTCTCACCTCTCGATCAGCTATGATGCTGTGAACCTCCTTCTTATATGAGGTCCTTGCTTTCAATGGCGCACGCTTTGACTCTGCCCGTTCTGGATCTCTCTTATCCTCATAGAACGACTTGAGCATGCTCACATGGAACACCGGGTGTACCCTCGATTTGGGTGGCATATCCAGCTTGTAAGACTCCTTCTTAGGTCCGTGACACCCTGCCTACCTCTCTCGAGGTGCTTGGCATGGATCGAACGGTTTAGGGCTGGCTTTGATACCACTTGTCACGGGTCGAGACTTAAGCTCTGAACCCGCATGGCTCCGAGACCCGAGCATTCACCCTTTCGATGTCCCAGATCAGCCTTCCTGCCACGGTTCATACCCTTATGAGGTATTATCCGCTTTGACCCCCTGGCCTCATAGTTTTATCCTACAAAAAGTGCCTCACAAGACATAGATGGTGTGAACTGTGGCGGTCAGTCTGATTCGGGACTCCGAAAGGGTGAATGCCCAGGTTTCGAAGCCGTGCGAGTTTGAAGCTTAAGTCTCGACCCATGACAAATGGTATCAGAGCCAGCCCTATACCGTTCGATCCACGCCAAGCACCTTGAGGGAGGCAGGCAGGGTGGTCAGTCTCTGTGATGAGGATGTCACGAGGTTGGGTACGGAAGAATGTCACGGACCTAAGGGGAAGTCCTGAATCTCACATTGAACATAATAAAAGGGTTACTGGGGTATAAAAGGGTTCACACCATCTCCATCTTGTGAGGTACCTTTTGTAGGACAAAACCGCGAGGGTAAGGGGGCCAGAGCGGACAATACCTCACAAGAGTGTGAACCATGGCAGGAAGGCTAATCTAAGACGTCGAAAGGGTGAATGCCCGGGTCTCGGAGCCACGTGGGTTCGGAGCTTAAGTCTCGTCACGGACCTAAGGAAGAGTCTTGAATCCCACATCAAACATAATAGGAGGATCACTGGGGTATATAAGGGTTCACACCACCTTCGCCTTGTGAGGTACCTTTTTTAAGATAAAATCATGAGGTCAAGGGGGCCAGAGCGGATAATACCTTACAAGGGTGAAACCGTGGCAGGAAAGCTGATCTGGGACGTCGAAAGGGTGAATGCCCGGGTCCCACAGTCGCACGGGTTCAGAGCTTAAGTCTCGATCCGTGACAAGTGGTATCAGAGCCAGCTCTAAACTGTTTGATCCACGCCAAGCACCTCGAGAGAGGTAGGCAGGGTGGCCAGCCTCCGTGACGGGGACGTCACGAGATTGGGTGCGAGAGAATGTCACGGACCTAAGAAAGAGTCTTGAATCTCACATCGAACATAATAGGAGGGTCACTGGGGTATATAAGGGTTCACACCACCTTCGCCTTGTGAGGTACCTTTTATAGGATAAAACTGTGAGGTCAGAGGGACCAGAGCGGATAATACCTCACAAGGGGGTGAACCGTGACAAGAAGGCTGATCTGAGATGTCGAAAGGGTGAATGCTCGGGTCTCGGAGCCACGCAGGTTTAGAGCTTAAGTCTCGATCCGTGACAAGTGGTATAAGAACCAGCCCTAAATCATTCGATCCACGTCAAGCACCTCGAGGGAGGTAGGCAGGGTGGCCAACCTCCGTGATAAGGGCATCACGATGTTGGGTACGAGAGAATATAACGGACCTAAAGAGGAGTCTTGAATCCTACATCGAACATAATATGAGGGTCACTGGGGTATATAAGGGTTCACACCACTTTCGCCTTGTGAGGCACCTTTTGTAGGATAAAACCGTGAGGCCAGAGGGGGCCAGAACAGACAATACCTCACAAGGGTGTGAATCGTGGTGGTCAGGCTGATTTGGGACGCCAAAAGGGTGAATGCCTGAGTCTCGAAGTCACGCGAGTTCGGAGCTTGAGTCTCGACCCATGAGAAGTGGTATCAGAGCTAGCCCTAAACCATTCGATCCATGCCAAGCACCTCGAGGGAGGTAGGCAGGGTGGCCAGCCTCCGTGACGAGGGCGTCACGAGGTTGGGTGCGAAAGAATGTCACGGACTTAAGGAAGAGTCATGAATCCCACATCGAACATAATAGGAGGGTCACTGGGGTATATAAAGGTTCACACTACTTTCACCTTGTGAGGTACCTTTTGTAGGATAAAATCATGAGGTCATGGGGGCCAGAGCGGATAATACCTCACAAGGGTGTGAATCGTGGCAGGAAGGCTGATCTGGGAACGGACCTAAAGTAGAGTCCTGAATCCCATATCGAACATAATAAGAGGGTCACTGGGGTATAAAATGGTTCACACCACCGCCGTCTTGTGAGGCACTTTTTGTAAGATAAAACCGTGAGGCCAGAGGGGGCCAGAGCGGACAATACCTCATAAGGGTGTGAACCGTGACAGTCAGACTGATTCGAGACATCAAAAGGGTGAATACCCGGGTCCCAAAGCCGTACGAGTTTAGAGCTTGAGTCTCGACCCGTGACAAGTGGTATCAGAGCCATCCCTAAACCGTTCAATCCACGCCAAGCACCTCAAGGGAGGCAGGCAGGGTGGTCAGCTTCCGTGACGAGGGCGTCACGAGGTTGGGTGCGAAAGAATGTCACGGACCTAAGGAAGAGTCCCGAATCTCACATCGAACATAATAGGAGGGTCACTGGGGTATAAAAGGGTTCACACCACCTTCGTCTTATGAGACGCCTTTTGTAAGATAAAACCGTGAGGCCAGAGGGGGCCAGAGCGGACAATACCTCACAAGAGTGTGAACCGTAACGATCAGGCTGATTCGGGATGCCGGAAGGGTGAACGCCCTCGTCCCAGAGTCGCGTGAGTTCAGAGCTTGAGTCTCGACCAGTGACAAGGAGGGTCACTGGGGTATATAAGGGTTCACACCACTTTCGCCTTGTGAGGCACCTTTTGTAAGACAAAACCGTGAGGCCAAGGGGGCCAGAGCAGACAATACCTCACAAGGGTGTGAACCGTGACAGTCAGATTGATTCGAGACATCAGAAAAGGTGAATGCCCGGGTCCCAGAGTCACGCGAATTTGGAGCTTAAGTCTCGACCCGTGACAAGTGGTATCAGAGCCAGCCCTAAATCGTTCGATCCACGCCAAGCACCTCAAGGGAGGTAGGCATGGTGGACAGCCTTCATGATGGAGAATGTCACGGACCTAAGGAAGAGTCCTGAATCTCACATCGAACATAATAGGAGGGTCACTGGGGTATAAAAGGGTTCACACCATCTCTTCCTTGTGAGGCATCTTTTGTAGGATAAAACTATGAGGCCAAAGGGGGCCAGAGCGGACAATACCTCACAAGGGTGTGAACCGTGGCGATCAGGCTGATCTGGGATGCCGGAAGGGTGAATGCCCGGGTCCTAGAGTCGCGCGGGTTCAGAACTTAAGTCTCGACCCGTGACAAGTGGTATCAGAGCCAGCCCTAAATCGTTCGATCCACGCCAAGCATCTCGAGGGAGGTAGGTAGGGTGACCAGCCTCCGTGACGAGGGCGTCACGAGGTTGGGTGGGAGAGAATGTCACAGACCTAAGGAAGAGTCCTGAATCTCATATCGAACATAATAGAAGGGTCCCTGGGGTATAACAGGGTTCACACCACATTCGCATTGTGAGGCAC
Source organism: Durio zibethinus (assembly GCF_047325235.1). NCBI lineage: Eukaryota > Viridiplantae > Streptophyta > Magnoliopsida > Malvales > Malvaceae > Durio > Durio zibethinus. The sequence continues at coordinate 1,969,229 of NC_143181.1, forward strand.
CTTTTGTAGGACAAAATCGTGAGGCCAAAGGGGCCAGAGCGGACAATACCTCACAAGGTGTGAACCATGACAGGAAGACTGATCTGGGACGCCGGATGAGTAGATGACCGGGTCTCGAAGCCACGTAAGTTCGGAGCTTAAGTCTCGACCCGTGACACAGTAACATATCGTTAATACCTTAAAGCTGGTTCTAATATTATTTGTCACGGGTCAAAATTCAAGTTAGATTAACTTAAATGTCAGGCTAAACGTTATTGTCCACACTAATTTATAAGATATTATCCGCTTCGACTTATTGAACCTTATGATTTTATTCTAAAAGAACACTTCATCAATTCAAAGTGATGTGAATATTTATATTTTATTATCAATTTTAATACATAACCGATGTGAAATTTTTAACTCTTTCATAAGATCGTGATATTAGGGATAGAACGGTTAAATATACGATGAACTTAGTTTTTTAGGCTTGAACTGATTAACATTTCCTGTTTCAAAAACTCAAGAAATCCATATTAAAAAATATAATAAAAACCAACAGTTGTAAAACGTTCAACTGTAAGAATGACGGTTGAAATCATGACAAAAAATGGCTCTTTCTACATCTTCCGTTACGTCATCCCTTTCTTGCCTCTCATTTTCCTCTCAAATTTCCGGGAATCTAAACAGCATCTCAATTCCCCAACCACCGAAATCACTCCCCATTTCTCTTTTCTCTAAAACCACCCGTTCCCTCTCCATAGCCTTCACCATGGCAGCCCCTCCTGAATCAAAACCCGTAGAAAACCTTAAGAAGTATGTTAAGACCAGGTGGCTTCGTGGCTCAGACTATCATAGGAACAGGCCACCGTAAATGCGCCATTGCACGCGTGGTTCTCCAGGAAGGTACCGGAAAGTTTATCATCAACTAACGCGATGCCAGGCTAACTTTTAGCCTTCGGTTTCTGGGTTATGTTTAGGCGTTAATTTCTGCAGGAGTATCATCAGGGGAATCCGTTATGGCTGCAGTACATAAAAGTTCCATTGGTGATATTGTGGCATGAGACGAGTTACGATGTAATTGTTAAAGCTCGTGGGGTAGGCCTTTCAGGACAGGCTCAAGCAATCTCCCTCGGCATTGCTCGTGCATTGCTGAATGTGAGTGAGGACCATAGAAGCCCGTGAGTGGGTTGAAATGTTAGTGGGTTCAAGAAGGCTCGCAAAGCTCTATAGCACGGATTTAAATTACGGTGGCAGTCAAATTGTTGGTTGTATAGTTGTGAATATAATAGATGAAATAGCAGTTATCACACTTATCACGATTATAAATTTTTTTTATTTTTGCACAATTCATCAAGTAAATAATAATTTTATCAATGAAAAGTCTTATTTTATACAATCTAAAATAATTAATGACATTTTAATTTATTTACTTATATAATAAAATAAATTATTATTTTTTATAACATAACTCGGCAATATGCATATTTAAAAGCGTTCAATATGTATATCTATGAATTTTACAATCATGACAAATGTAAATGCATGAGATTAAAAAAATAGTTTCACGTATGAAATTATATTTTTATAAGTATATAAAATTAAGCTCATTAATTTTAAATTAACTAAAAAAATAATAACCAAAAGTTTTAATATATTAATTAACAAGATACTTGTCAATCTAACTTAAATCAAACACAGAAAATATAAAAACAATTAAAATAACATAAGTAATACCAAATTTTAATCATTTAAGATTAATTTTTTTAAATGAGAATAAAACATATACTAAACTTATAAAAATAAAATTCATTATTCATTGTGTATATTTCTCTCTCAAAAATTTAAAAAAATTTCTCAAATTTCCATTTCCCACAAATCATGTGTCTTTCCCTCTTAAAATTTTTTTCCTCCTCAAAATTTTTATCCAAGGAAAGAGAAAATAAAAAATATGAACACCCAACCATTATCATTTCATTTCATCTTATTTTTAATTTTTTAATATTTTTCTCCTTCAAACTTTTTTCATATTGATCTTTAACTTGTATCGAATGTAAAAATGAAAAATATTTTTTGCTTGTATTTCTAACATTTCTCTTATTTTTTTATTTTTTTAAGATTACCTTAAGGTAAAAGTTTGATACAAACAAAACTCATTAAAATAAATTCATATCATTCGTTCCTAGTTATTAATTAAATTCCAACCTTTATCAATCTTACGAATAAATTAATAATAATGTGTAATTTTTTGATATTTGAAGCCAACAAAGTTCTATTCTTAATTATTTAAATTAAAATTTTATTATTTTATTAACAAATTATATGATTATATTTATGAATGTGTTAATAAAAGATCATTTGAATAATTTATTATTATGATGAAAAGGTTTACATCGTAAAGGATAGTCATCATGACTTATTCTTGAAAGAAAAGATTGTGTTCTTCAAAATCATAACACACTAACCATTTTTTTCTATGTCAGCAAAGGACACTTAAAAAGGAAAAGGTATTCGTTTCCTTATTTTATGTGAAAGAGTGATTTGAAGGTGATTGCTTTTGAAGCCTGATGGTTAGGTTTATTGGTTTGCTTTGTTGTCCTCTTATTGTCTCTTGCTTGTTGCATAACAAAGAGGAATAATCTTTGCACTATATTCTTTTAAATTGATTTGATTATTGAATATTTATTTCAAATGCTTATAATATATTTTTTTTATTTTGCCATAAGGAGCTTTGAAGTTTCATTTTATATTTTTTTTATGGTTCAAATATATTTATTTACATCAAATTTAATAAATTTATAAAAAATTATTTTTTCATAATTTTTTAATTAATTTAAATCCGAATAATAAAAAAAGATATACATTCTTTTTATCATTTGAACAAAGCATTCCGATAATAATGCTTATAACCATTTTAATTTGTATAAAAAACGAAATCTTATATTAATAACTTTTATCAAATATAAACTTTAATTTTAAAGATGCTTTTATTATGCTAAAAGAAAGAGGATGTAAGAGGCTTGTATATAGGTATTCAACAAGTTATTTTTGTTTTATTTTTTGAATTTCAATTGAAATTTACACTTGAGATAATTAAATTGGTTTTACTATTATTGAATTAATAATTTATTTTTTAAACTTTTAGGTTAACAACTCAAGTACTTGATAATTAATTAGCATGTAAAAAAAATAAAAATGCTTAAATAAATTATTTAAATGTACCAAAAAAAGTAAAGTTTGGTGAACAACTTTCATTTTCTTTTAAAACTTTGTAAATTATCTCCTTATTGATAATTTTTAACTTTGTTAAAATAAAAAAAAAGGATTAATTTGCAAAATAACGATATTTATTTATTTTTATTTATTTACACAAGCCAAAAGCAATTATGAGAAATAAACCAAAATTTGCATAAACCAAAGACGTACACGTTATTCCAGTTACAGCAGATGGCACGTTAATCCACGTGGCAAGTAAATCCCTAAGTAGCACAATGAAACCTGTAAAAGCCAACGTAATTTTATTTTTCCCTGGCCGAAAAAAAATATATGTATAACGGCGTAAGTGATGACGGCGCGAAACGCGAACTCTTCGCCGTTACTCAAGGATAAGTTCCGTTAAAAAAGAAAAAAAACACTTATAAACTAGTTTTTCTCTCTGAGTCTCATCGTCGAATTCTTTTGATGAAGCGATCGTCGCTTTAGAGCTCACTCTAAACTGGAGAAGAATTGAAAAACTTGCTTCCTCCATTACGCTGTTTTGCTTTTCCAACGAAACCGTAATCGTTCTCTCTTTTCTGTTTTTGATTTGATCGAAACGTACAATTGAGAGCGTTTCTTTTTCTTTGTTCGGAATTGGAATGGGTGATTATATGAGTAGCGATAACGAGCACTATCACGAAGATGATAATGGCGATTTTTACGACGACGATGGTGGAGATGACTCTTCGGTTGGATTTCAAGCCCTCGAGACCGAGTTGCTTTCGGCCTACGCGACCTTCCCTCCCACTAAGGTTACTCGTCATTTTCGTTGAGAATCACATTTTCTTCAAAAAAGAGATTAATTCTTCTTTTTTTTTTTTATCAATTACTGTTAAATTAAATTAAATTAAATTAAAACATCACCTCCAGGTTTTAATGGCTAGATCTTGATTTTCAATTTTTATTTATTTTTCTTTCTAGCTAATATAATTACCGTTAGGTTTACTGAGTTAAGCAAAAAAAAAAAAAAAAAGTTCTTATTCTTTTTTTTTTTTTTTTGTAAATTTCAATTTCTTTCACCCTCATTTTTGCAGGTGATCACAAAGGAGTCACTGTTGGCTGCTCAGGTAAACCCTATATTGTATCTGGAATTACAATTTTGTCACTTTCTTTTAATTTTAAAATGTCGTTTTTAGATATATTCGATTTTATATAAATAATGGTTACTAACAAATTCTATGTTTCTTGGTGCAGAGGGAGGACTTACACAGAGTAATGGACTTGTTGTCTTTGAAAGAACACCATGCCAGAACATTGCTTATTCATTATTGTTGGGATGTGGATAAGGTGCTTGCAGTGCTTGTTGAGTATGGTAAAGATAAATTGTTTGCTGCAGCAGGTGTACAAATTCTCGATCATCATGCTCTTGCCTCGTACCAGTTATTGTCTTCTACCTTTACGTGCAATATCTGCTACGAGGATGTATTGGCCGATATGTTGACTGTTATGGACTGTGGTCATTACTTTTGCAATGACTGTGAGTTTAGTGCCATAAATCAAATTATATGTTTACTTTTGCTAAACCTTGGGTTCCAATTATGCTTAAATATACATGTAACCTCGGTGTTTCTGTTGAATTGGTCCAATTCTGAAGTATACTGTCGGACAGGTTTCCATAGTTCTGAAGTTGGGTAGCTCTTTCTTTCCTGAAAACTAATTTTCTCTTTTAATTCTTATATCTGAATGGGAAAGATCTTGTTGGAATAGAAATTGACTTTTTATTGACCCTGTGCTACAACTTGCTAATTCTATTCAATTAGAAAATTAAAGAAGAAAAATTGATGAATATATTAAGCAAATTCTCGGTTCTGCTTATTTGGAGAAGAAATGAAACTGTTAAGTTTCATTGTACAAGTGCTTTATGAATCTCTTGATGCCTGGAAAAGGAGGAGGCTGAAATCTTTCTTATCTGTTTCTGCTTAGGTTGGACTGAACATTTCATTGTGAAGATAAATGAGGGCCAGAGTAGACGCATTAGGTGCATGGCACTCAATTGTAATGCTGTTTGTGATGAAGAAAAAATCAGACAATTAGTTAGTATAAGGGATCCTAATCTTTCAGAGAAATTTGATCGTGTTCTTTTGGAATCATATATTGAGGATAATAGAAGAGTTAAATGGTGCCCCAGTGTTCCTCATTGTGGAAATGCAATACGGATCGAGGATGATGAACTTTGTGAGGTTGAATGTCCATGTGGCATGCAGTTTTGTTTTAGTTGTTTATCTGAAGCTCATTCACCTTGTTCTTGTCTCATGTGGGAACTCTGGTCCAAGAAGTGCCAGGATGAATCAGAGACGGTTAATTGGATTACAATCAACACAAAGCCTTGTCCAAAATGCCACAAGCCAGTTGAAAAGAATGGAGGCTGCAACCATGTATCCTGTTTATGTGGGCAATCATTTTGGTGAGAGCTCTTATCTTTGTCTCTTGTAGATAATAGTTTGTGATTTCTGTTCCATTTTGCAACATAATTAAAGGTATGGACATAAAATCTTGGTAAGGAAGTTTTGACTGGAGGAATTACCAAAAAGGCCTGTCACATTTTACTTTGATTGCCTTCTTATGTTTCTTGTGTGAATGAAACTGTGTAATTTAATTGGTTAATCAGATGGATTATGCCAGGTGATTTCTCTTTATTATTACATGATTTTGTATGTTGGCTATAAGGTCCATTGAAAGATATTTGTAAATTGTAAATTCTTTCTTGTTTATGCAGTTGGATCTGTGGTACTGCTACTGGTAGAGATCACACGTATACCTCTATTACTGGTCACAGTTGTGGACGATATAAGAACGACCATGAGAAGAAAAGTGAGCTTGCAAGGCACTACCTTGAGCGCTATATTCACTACCACAATCGATATAAAGCTCATATAGATTCTTTAAAGCTTGAGTCAAAGCTAAAGGAAACAATAATTGGAAAAATTAACATACTGGAGGAAAATTTATCAACATCTAAAGATTTCAGTTGGATAATAAATGGACTCTACAGGCTCTTTAGATCAAGGTGCATTCTTTCATATTCCTATGCATTTGCATACTATATGTTTGGTGATGACCAATTCAAAGATGAAATGAGCAAGACAGAGAGGAAAATAAAGCAGAATTTGTTTGAGGACCAACAGCAACAATTTGAGGCTAATGTTGAGAAGCTGTCTTCAGTTTTAGAGGAGAAGTTTGATACCTACTCTGAGAATGACATTTTGAGTTTTAGAATGAGGATCATTGCTCTTTCCGGGACTACAGATAATCTCTGCCGAAATTTGTAAGTCTCTGATTTAAACCTTAAAGTTCTCTTTGATCTGATATCACATCTAAATGCATTGGAAGACTATAATTTATAGTAGGTTTCTTTTAATTGAACACTTGACTAGCATAGTTTCATATAGATGGGGGGTGTTGTTGCAGATCAGAGTTGAGGTTTTGATAGAGTTGATTCATTTTGATTAGGGATAGACAGAATGTTCAATGTAATTTATATCTGTTTGTTCTTGCGTAGGTATGAATATATTGAAACAGATTTGTTGGGTTCCCTCCAGCGGACAGTTCACAGAATAGCACCTTACAGGTCAAAGGGTGTGGAGAAAGCCTCATCCTAATTGTTGGGACACTAAGATATGGTATGCATATTGCAACTCTTTAGCACTAATAGTTATTGGTGTCTAATGCTTGATCTTTTTCCCCTCAAATTTTAATTTCATGGACATTCAGAGATAAATATGACTAACATATATTTCAATAGCTACTAACCTGGGTGAAGTGATGGATCTTCTCGGCTATTGTTAGGCTTCCAGAGTCAGTTGAGGTGCTGTACCTAACAATCAAGCTGGGCGAGAATCAGTTTGGGTACTCTACTGAACATTCAGTGCTGATCTGACCTTGCTGCCGGGGAAGCATGAAGAAAATCATGGATTCCTTAGCCGTCCCAATGTATATAGGAAGCAGTTTATTACAAGTAGCTACTTGCTTTTTGCATAAATGATAAGGTTTATGTCTATAGCTCCTATGGTGGCGTTGCCAAAAGCAGCTTTTTGCTATTGAACATTTTTTATAAATCATTATCATATAATTGAACAGATGCCCTTTTCGATTACTCTTCTTTCACCATGCTATATTTTTTACGTACATATCACTGTTTAAAAGCTTTCTATTTATCTGTCCATCTATTTACGCAAGTGATGAAAGAAAAGCCTATAGACTAAGAGATTTGATTGTAAGACGGAGGAATTGAATCTTACACTTACTCTTACTCTTACCTTGATGTATTCTGATGTTGGTTGTCTCAAGTTTATTGATCATAAGCCCCTTAAATGATCATAATTCATAAGTAGTCATAAGTCATTTTACCTACTCAAGGCCCACGACCAACTCAATTCCAGGGGCTACCATTGTTTCTAACGGTTTAGGTTTAAAGCTGAGGAAGTGGATTTGGTGGCCAAAAGCATTAAGCACCGAGGAACCGAACAGGTTCGTTTCAACAGGTAATGTATTAAAGTGATCTCAAAAGATACATATCAATTCAAGCAATAGATTTGAGGCTGCTCCAATTCTACAAAATGCTTCCTAGGATTATATTTTGCTTTGCAGTTCTTTTAGCCATTCTGGTTGTTATTCTTTTGGCCTTGCTCTCACCGGTAGCCCACAAAAAGGCAGCAAATAACCCATCTAAACCTTGGCTGGCCCTGTCCTTGTACATCCAGCAGCCACATATTTCAAGCTCCAGCATCCCACCTGTTGCCCAGTCAGATACTGGAGCCTTTATCTTTCACCGCGCACTCACGGAGGGACCTGAGAACACGTCCCATGTAGTTGGAAAAGCACAAGGCTTCATTATTCCGATTGAACATTTTGCTAATTCTGCATTCAACATAATTTATCTCACTTTTGAGACACCTGAGTTTTCTGGGAGTCTTAGCGTCCAGGCCAAGCATGTTGAAAAGAAGGATAGAGAAGAATTAACAGTGGTTGGAGGAACAGGTTCTTTTGCATTTGCACGTGGGATTGCAGTTTTTGCGCAGACTGATTCCCAGTCATCTGAAGCTGATGCTACTTATCATGTAAAGCTTCAGCTTAGATTTCCCAATAGATCTCAGACAATTCCAGGATGAGGCAAAGCCAGAATCATCTGTTTGAGATTTTTTTTTTTTTTCCATTTTTTCTTATCTCCAAATCTCTGTTGTAGTTCAAAGTGAGACTTAATATTATTGTACCAACAGATAACTTATACTAATCTTTTATAAATAGCTCCAAATTTTTATTGACAAATTGACTAAAGTATGAGAATCAACCCAGCAAAAGGAAGATGCCCCAACTGCTGAAAGGTATTGATACACTTAACACCGCAAACTTGCCCAAAGCTTACCCTTTATACCTTTAAGATTTTCATTTTTTCCAATCTAATTAACAGCTGTGTGGCTATACAACCATATACCAGTGATGCTACAAAAAGAACAAGTGACCAAAAGAATGAAAGGTTTCTCTCTTCTTCTCACTCTTCTTTCTCCTGTAAATGTTTTCGACTACATATCTCCCATGGTACTGCCAACTGAAAGCCTCGAGAGAAGGAATATACAAGCTGAGGAAATCAATACAGCCCCAGCAAAGCAGGCAAGATCGAAGCTAGTAACAATAGGTATACTCTTGAATTTCTCCAAAACACCAACTTGAAGTATCATCATCACAGCATGCCCGATTTTTGACTTTGCTTGTGAAACTGATTTCATTTCAACCCAAGCCGGAAGTGTCCGAAAGAATCATACATAAATCTTGTAAATTGCTTGATGGTTTGTTCTTGGTATAACAAAGGAGTATAAAAGAAATTAAGTTGAATACCTTCAAATGGAAGAGCCCAAACAAGTTCGACCTTGGAAGCGAGGGAGCACCTCCTTTCATAGTCTTTGATCCCACAAACATGATGTACAGCCCCATCCCAAAAATAAGCATGCCGGTTCCAACCAAGAACATATCTGCGAAGAATAGAAAATTTAACAATTAAATAATATTACTTAACTCAATAATGAACTTTGCAGTATAATACCTATGGCTTCTATCAGAAGTTGGATGATATGTTCTTGATCTGACTTTTGTGATAAGCTATGGAAATACTGCAAATATGACATCAGAATAAGAAAGCCTCCCTGCAGGATTGATGTCATTTTCACAGTTAAATACGATCTTACTCCTATATAAAACAAACAGAACAAAGCCTAAGGTATTTTTTTTTTTATTGTTGAAATCATGCAATTACCTCCATGAAACACAGTACTGATCCAAGCAAAGATCCCGCAACAGCAAATATGGTAAAGAATCGACAATCAACTATGACCTGCATGCAGGATTGCAGCTGATAAATTTAATTGTTCCGTTTGCAAATGACTAAACATATGAAAAGTTAAAGCTCTTCAATGACGGGGTATATATAACTGAAAAGAGTATTATACCTTTTCAATGAGCATCTGAACGTGAAATTTCCAAGGTCTTGGTTTCACAACCAGCCTCAAAACCTGACGCATAACATTAATAGCATTTGCAAGCAATGATGCAACTCTCTTCCCCAATCAACCTGTGGCTTTGATATGACCACACCACTCTCCGCTGCTGCCACAGAAGCCTTCACAGCCACCGTTGGTTTTCTCTCATCACCCCCACAAGCTTTTTTTCCCACATCTAGCCCTAACTTACTCGTACACCTCACAGTTTTCACCGACGCAGAGGGCCAATAAGAAGCAGCAGCAAAAATGCGATCCAAAGGCTTGTTAGATGAACGCAACAATCTAGTGGTAGCCATTGTCCTTTGGCTTTAGAAAATTGGAAGTCTTTTGAAACTTGTTTTGATTCTAGTAGTTGGTGGGGTGTTTCTATTCATTTTATACCATGCAAATGGAAGAAGATTCGCAGCATATTAGTTGTAATTGTCGCTACATGGGAAGCGCCTTTTTTCCACTTTTTCTTGGAGAGTTAGGCTTTGAATTGTTGGTATGGACATTTGACAAAAAATCACATAGTTGATAAGCCCAACAGTGCAATTCTTAATTTCCATGCGTGTGGCCCACTTTAGCTGTGAACCGAACACGTGTCAAACCGAATCTTTAGGGGTCTGTTTGCTTTTTCATTTTTTAAGAGTACGGAACAGGCTGCTTGCTTGGCTTCGCTTGGTGTTTCGTGCTTCCCTCGAGGAATTATAGTCGGCGGCAACACGTCCTGATTAGTAATGAGAGGAGCAAATCAAACAGCACAGGGATCTTGTTTTGTCCTTGAGTCTTTGGTTGTCTAACTCACTACCGTTAGTTCACCTTTCACTTTGTCTGTCACATTAACCACCGTTGATTTACTCTTCATCAGGTTGCGATCTACAGGTTATTTTTATGCCTACATAGAATATTTGTCGCACAATAAAAAGAGGAACAAGACATTCTTTCTCTGTGACTTGCATGAAACATCTCAGGTTCTGTCGTATTGTTAAAGTTATTTCATGAATTTTAAGGAAAATATCTACAAATTTTTTCATTCCTGGAAGGACAAGGGAGGTAGATTTTTGTTTTATCCTCCAAAGAAGAGTAATTTGAATGGTTGAAACTTGAATGTTTGAAAACCCAGAGCAGTATGTAGTGATCATTGGGTCAAAACCCAAAAGGCTGCGTTGAAAGATCAACGCAGAAGTTGCATCACTGTTACAGAGTATGAATTGGAGAGGTTGAACGTAGAAAAGAATTTGCAAGAAGCAACTTCAATCCAATATAATTCATCACCAGATGAATTTTCAAACAAAATCGGGCAGATGGAAAAGAAAACCTTTTATACCTGGAGATATCAACGATAGCCCCATGGCCGTGAACCAAACCATGAGCCCAAAATTCAACAAGAAACAAATGCCATTTCATGCAAAATCACATCGGAATTTGGAACTCCACCCGTAAAGAAGTCAGGGGATTAATTAAAAATGAACGTGCCTCAGAAATTGAGAAAATCACATAGACAAACTTTCTTTGCGATTAAGATGCGGCTCAAAAGTGCTTGAGACTCTATCACAGGAAAGGCCTCAGAAAATAAGAGGTGTTTGATATTATCATCGCTGCAAATTCCTGTAATCTAAAATCTTATCTGCTTGTGCAATTCAAACCCATAAATCTAATCTGCAGACACACATGAATAGAGAAAGAACAAGGTTAAAAACTTAGAACTCTATTCTTCACATTTTTCAGTACAAGACATGGTTTCATTAGGAAAAGCTTTTATTTTTCTCTTCATTTCATAAAATTTCTTGGAAATCAAACAAAACACGCATCGTAGAAAAAACCCACCAATTGCTCCCATCAATCACCTACACTGTAAATAAAATGCAGCCGAAGCAGCTAATTGATGCACTTCCAGATGTTTTTATTTTCAGTGTTTTTCATCAGTTAGCTTTATACCTAGTCCATACTCTATACTCCATTAGGGGCATAGAAGTTAGGGCTTCTCTGCTATCAACTGAAAGTACAAAATAGTCCCGAAGTCAGCAAGTGAAATGTCTTACTTAACCCCCAACGATCCAGATACATCTGCACCGTCCTTTGTACTTTGGTTTCTTGGCTTTCGGAGGGGAATTCGCATGATTTACTTAAAAAGGTTACAAACTTGAGCGAAATTTAGGAGAGATTTACTTACGGATTGATGAGATTAGCGACGATGATTGGACGATTTGAACTTTGGGACAGGAAATCCGAGAAAAAAGGATTGCAGTTCCAATTTTTTAAGGGTTTTAGTTCGATTAAGTTGCTGGTTGTAACAGCACCTCTTAAACCCCACAAGTACGCCCAAGGAACGAGGTGGTTTTTCAGTTGCAGAGTTGGGTTAGCCGTTCTACAAAAACTGACAAACAAACTAGGCCCTTTGATTAGATTATTATATGGGTTTACTTACAACAATGTAGGGGTAACAACTGTTCAGGCCTTGCTCCACTATTTCCCCAAACATTATAAAGGCTGAGGCTGATTTTTTATAACAGGGCCCAACAATTTATACAAGGTTTTGATCACGCCTGCCTGTTTGTTTTAGCTGTACTCTTTTCGTCTGTCACCGAATTTTCGTGTCAACAAGTCCCGATGACAGTATTGTGATACACTAAAGGCAGAAAAAGACATTAATGGGAACATTTTAATTCGTGTCGATAAATACATACACGAGGTAGGGAGCTCTTAGAAACTATGAAGAGGGACAAAACTCTGGTACTGCATTGATGACACCAAAGTAATAACAGGCCGAGCTGAAGTTGAAATCTGGAGAAAGAGTGGCTTCTGGTTAATGGGTTGCATTGCTCAGCAAACTGCCCGATGAAAGCTTTGTTCACTCAACCATGGGCCTTGGACTGAAACTTGTGAATTATCCTTCAATTTTTTCATCAAGTTCACAGAGCCAACATTAGTCATCTGAAGCATAAATAGGCCTCTATTTTCCAGTCCAAACTTCTTATTAACGGCCATGCTCAGTGGTTGCTCGCTTAGATTGGATGAGGAAGAGCAAGGAGATACCTCTGATGAAGCTGCACAAGTAATTTCTTCTGCAGAAACCCATCTACTTAGCCTGATTTTTTCCAATTCTGCTGCTACTTCTATCATTGTAGGTCTCATGTCCCTGTGAAATGATAAGCATCTAAAAGCGAGCTCTGCCACCTTGTAGATTGAAGATAATGTCCAAGAATCACTATTTGGCTCTAGTAATGGGTCAATGATCTCATCTAAACGCCCCTTGCTAATTCTGTCAATAGCAACAGCTGCCAAATTAACTGCATTTGGAGGCCTAGAAAAGTCCACCACTTTTAATGCTGTTATGATCTCAATGAGAACTACCCCAAAACTATAAACATCGCTTTTGTCTGAAAGATGGAAGTTTTGATGGTACTGAGGATCAAGGTATCCTGGAGTTCCTTGAGGGGCTGTTGAGATGTGGGATATTTCAGTCCTTCCAAGTCTAGAAAGACCAAAATCTGCTACTTTGGACCCGAAATTGTAATCAAGGAGTATGTTGCTAGACTTGATGTCTCTGTGGTATATTGGGGGATCTATAGCAGAGTGCAGATGAGCAATGGCTTGTGCAGTTTCAGCAGCAATTGTAAGGCGAACTGGCCAGGCAAGTTCATCACCTCTCTCTCTTTGTAAATGCTGGCATAATGTTCCATTAGGCATAAACTCATACACAAGTATTTGTTCACCATTTTCTATGGAGCAACCCAAGAGGCGCACTAGATTTGGGTGGCTGACAGATGAAATTAGCTTGATTTCATTCCTTACTTGCCAATCAGTGTCTCTCTGCTTGATTCTTTTAATAGCAACCCATGAATTGTTATGAAGTTTTCCTGCATAGACAGTTCCAAAGGCCCCAGTTCCAAGCCTTTGTTTCTCTGAGAAACCATTTGTAGCTTTCTCTATTTCTTTGTATGTATAAATTGGAATGCTGATGTCTGAGGCTTCAGATAGGAAGCGCTTTGTATTGTTTCTGGTTTTTGCATTGGATTGCCTCTGTATAAAGCAGCATATTAGAACTGCACAGATCATTAAAGAAGCTCCAGCTGCAATGCCTGAGAAAAATAAACTCCAATATTAGTGCTGCATATATAGGATACACTAATTCCAATTTTTAATTGTTATATGAGTAATGTGATAAATATTAAATCATCAAGTCATCTTCACTGGTTTGAAGCCACCGGCATGTTTTATATTAATTTATGATTACCTCCAACAAAAACAGCGACTCTAGTCGTTCCTCCACATTTGCCAGAAATGTATCTTGCAGGGTTGCAATCTGACGATGCTGTTCAGTTTTCCATGTCAACAAACGCATAAAAACAAATTGTTAGACAGAAGAAGTTTGTAGTTTGTGCGTAATACATAATTTTAAACAGAAAAGAACATTCTCATTTAAAGAAAACTTTTAGAAACATCTTGATTAGGATACTCCAGGGAGCTGTCTGGTCTCGCTGAAGCAAAGCAGCTTGGTTTAACAAAATCATCTGCAATTATGATTAGGTTCTAACTTAATTGCTTTTATTCCAAATCCATCAATCTTCTCTTTTGCCTCTATACATATTCAATTCGTTTATTTCTTTCTAACACATCTAATGATAGTTCTTTCTTCCGTGATAAACTAAAATGTTTTAGATTCCATCTGTCAGAGGTCTGATGCAGTACCAGGGGGTCCCTTAATTGCGTTAGGTGAAACTAGTCATTCCCGGTGAATTCTATGATCTTACTAACACATCTTGTGTTTTGCATTTTGCACCGGACAAATAGAAAAACGATTGGAAAAGATCTTCATCTATCGACTTGCTAAATGATTAAAGAAATTTGGTTCCTTTTGGGCTAAATGGTAAGGTTTGACTAGCCCTTCTCTATTCAACAAAAAACACATGTAAACCACAGAAAACTATATTTTGCAGGATGTGTCCTTTCAGTCTGCTATGACTAATTGTTGTTGCAAAGTTGACAAAGCTTTGCCAGCATTAATTGTTCACTTGAATCTACTTCTATTGGCTGATGAAAACTGTAGACAAATTCTTCAAAATTATTTTGTTTTCTAAGCCCATTTCATCTTGTTCAATACTTAATTTTGCAACAATGTTAGAGCAATTTAAATTACCAAAAATGTTGAAAAAACTGCTGAAGTAAATCACTTAATGCTTACTGTTGGCATTAAATACAAAGACGTGGTTTTAACTTTTAATTGCAAAGATATAATTATTTAACTTTAATAATTAAAGTAGAATTTCAAAGAAATTCGGTGAAGAAGAACTGACCTTTCCGGCAACCGTCGCCGGCACGATATCCATCACCTATGAACCCTTGTTTGCACCTGCAATTGAATCCTGGCCGTCCATTTAAGGGTGAAACAATATCATCACAAATTGCATTATCAGAACAAAAGTCAGAGCACCGTCCTTCAAACCACCACCCTAGCTCAACCACCTGGATCTCCAGGACTCCTGATTCATTGAAAGATTCTGCTGATATGGATGATAAAAAAGACTTGCAGTTGGTTCGAGTCAAGTTGTTGTAATCAACGAAACCATTAGTTTTGTTTTCAAAATAGCAACTTATATTGCTGCTATTAGGAGAGCAAGCAAGGGCTTCAAAATGAGTGTAAACCATAGTTGATGGTATCATGCATGGCGCTGGCAAGCTGCAGTTTTGCAGTAGAATTGCGTTTCTGGATGTTGGGGCGTAGTTGGGGCCATAGAGACGGTGAAGGGCATGGAGTGGACGGTTGCAAGTGGCTTCAATACTGATTTTTATGTGATCAGCATCTATGGTAAGGATTGGAAAACCTGCAAAATGCTGTTGGCTATTTGAGCTGCAGTTTAGAGGGATTCGGCAGCCGGCAGAGAATCCAAATGGGTAAGGAACAAGCTTGTCGCCACATGATCGGTTGCACTTGGATGATTGAGCTATGATTAATAAAAGTAGAAAGATTGCTATGAACAAAAGGATTGGTTCTTTGAGAATCATGTTTTGCAGATAGAAACTTGTAAAGCAAAGGTAAATTGATCAAAGAAGTAGGAATTCTCTGCTTGTTGAGATCATTTCTTTGTTGTTGGCACTTGAACAGAGTTTTCTTGAAAAAGAAGCGAAATTCTCTCTTCTTTCTCAGGTACCCTGGTCTTGTTCCTGTCTGGAATATAAGAATAAGATATGATGCACTTATCTAAGAAAGAATTAGACTTGGTTGAGTACTAGGAATTTATGTAGTTCCTTGTCAGAAAAAATTTGGTGTGATCTTTCCAAAAATGATCAACAGTTGCACAGTCAGAATGCAAAAGAAACACTACTAACCGTCTTGAGTTTTGATACTGACTAAAATAGACTTCGAGAAAAGGATAAAACTATGGAAATGGTATTCATCATTGAGTAGAGTGAGAAATCATCTAACAGCTCTTTTTTTTTTTTTCTTTGTTTTCACACTACTTTTATCTTATTGCTAGAGTGGACAATCTAAAATATAAAATATAATATAATAATACAACATGAGCATAATATGAAACAAATACACAAAATTAATATTATTTAAAATTTTAATAATAAATATATATAGATTTAATAAAATTAAAAAATTATATTTTATATTTTTATATTGATAAATAATTTTTATATAAAATATAATAAAAATATATAAATTTTAATATTTTATATGATATAAATACACAAATAAACAATTCTTTTTATTGTTCTAATTCCATGGGATAAAACCACCTTTAAAAGTAACTTTTTTCCTTCAAGAGACCAAAGCATCATACGAAAGTTAACTTGGCAGGAGGATGAGGACAAGACCAGAGATGCTTGCTCAGAAATTTCTCTCCTAGGCGGCTACAAGCAATTTGGCTTTTACTTGATGAGCTTTCTTTCTCAGATAAGATTATCTTGTTAGAAGTTAAAGTGAAAACCCATTAAAAAGAAAGAAAATTACAATAAAATGGGTCAATGCAGGATCTAATTGGTAATTAACATTTACATTTTCTTTGATATAATGTTTCTATGTTTCAATCCTTCCTGAAACTACTGAAATAAAATCCTGACATGTTAAAACAAGTGACAGAAAAGTGTAATGCAGTTGTGTTGGATTCACAACTTGCATTCTATGTCTGCTGTTGTGCATACTCCATAATGTTCTAAAATCATTAAAATTAAAATCTATCTCATCCCAGGTAAGATATATTTGGTGCAATAAAAAGAAGGATAAGAAGAAGAAGAGTTGTACGAATGAAAATAACATACTGGATCATCAAAACATGAGTTGAGTAATTATGGTTCACTACCAAATGCAAAGTCAAATTTGGGTGCTATTGCTTTACTTCTCTTTGTTTTTTTTTTTTTTTCAGAAATTTCTGGTTATATTGCAATTTGGGGGAATGTTTAATTCTTTTATAAAATTAAAAGTCTGTATAAGGATTTTGGGTAGTTTTAAAACTGGGATTTA
Organism: Durio zibethinus; assembly: GCF_047325235.1. NCBI lineage: Eukaryota > Viridiplantae > Streptophyta > Magnoliopsida > Malvales > Malvaceae > Durio > Durio zibethinus. The sequence goes on from NC_143181.1 coordinate 1,986,410, forward strand.
ACCGGATGGTGAGATAGTAATTAGACCTATAGCACAGAAAAGCACGATTAAGAGATGTTAAAATTTGATCTAAAATATTATCAATTAAAGTTTAATTTAGATAAATGATGAAATTGATTATGATGATATTGATTACGATGAAATTAAAAACAGTAATAAAAATTATTATATTTATAATTAAAAAATATTAATAATAAATAAATTTTATTGAAATTAATATTGTATTCTATTTATACTACGGTGAATTTAACTACATTTCACCTCCAAACAGGCACTAGGTCAAAAATATTAACTATTGTCATTCTGGGTGGGTTGGTTGTGCGGGACCTTCCCACTTGAACGACATAAGAAATAACCCATGATCATTTATTCCGTGGAAATAAGTCAATAAGATACGGCCACGAGTCAAGATGAGACGATAAGATTGCAATCTAAGCCTTGCTCGGCTCTGCTTTCCTTCCCCTTTTCTTTTATTCTAGTCGTCTTGCATTGGATTTTCCAAAGTAAACGTTGATGGTACATTATACCCATAAAAGGGTTATATTTTTGGATAATTAAAATCTAGTAATGCACTCTATGATTTCTATTACATTATTTAATGAAAGGAGCAATAACTTAATAACAAAGTTCAGTTCATGAAATTGTTCTAATTAAAAAAATAAAAAATAATTTAAATCTTAATTAAATCATAAGTCAAATTATTGATAAAAAAATTAATATTTTACAAAATTATTGATCCAAAGAAAGTTAATTTTGGGTATTCATGCTCTCAAAAAATTTCTCCATTCATGAAATTTAATTCGTAAAAACTAAATAATTTTAGAATTCATAATTCTCTTCTAAAGCGATAAATTAAGTTCAAGAGTTTAACTTTACATTGATAAATACAATTTATTTTCATAAATTTTGATTTATATATATATATTCTTCCAGTAAATAATGATAATAATCATTATGGGTTAAGAAAACTTTGTTTCCTTGGCTCTTCTGCTTTATTTTTAACTCTACAAATTGTCATAATTAATTAGATCCGCTATATTTTATTCAATCATTATAGATATTTGCAATGTTTTAAATCCCGAAGCCTGAAATTTGGGGAGGTGTCTCATCATTATCATGCATAAAAAGTGAGGTACGCCTGCAAAACATTATAGCAAAAGCTTTTGATTAAAAAAATGAAAAGTGAAACACCCTTTTGCTGCTCTCGATCGAGTTCCAATTCTTGAGGTGAAGTGGGGAACATAGGCCAATGAACCTCAAAGCAGGAAAACAGGAAAGCCAAGCGATACTGATATTTGTGACATTGACAGCAAAAATGTTAGATCACCACAACAAAACTATACTCTCATCATTCATATTCTTCACCTTTCTTTTTTTTTGGTCATGAAATATTATGTAAAAATCATTAGCTGTCCAATCTTTGCAATCAAATCATCAGTGGGTCTATCGTCCTAGTGGACGTCCATAATCTCAGCTCTAAAGATGTGAACACACACTGGATCTTGGCACGGAAGACGCGGTTACATGATATTTAATCTATTTTCTGTGGCCAATTTTATTTCTGAAACAATATTGTTGCTTCCAAACGTGAAATACTAACTATACGCAAAATTGATATCATGTCATCACGGTACATATTAATATTAATTTATAAGATATTATTTATTTTAATTTTATTTTAATAAAATTTTTTTCACAAATTAAAAATAATATAAATATTTATATCATAATACTAATTTTAATATATAATTAATGTGATTCATGATATCTCTTTAAGATTATGACATCATTTTTCATTTTAATAAGATAATATTCAATAATATATTATTAGTATTTTATAGTCAACTTTTGATACAAAATATTATAATTTACATTAACTTACGATATATTATTTTTTTTAATTTTATTAAATTTTATAATTTTAACTAAAAAAATATATTTTATAAATTAAAGATTATATAAATATTTATATCCCAAACAACTCCAATAAATACTTGATGTGAAATTACACCATGCATGTTTACATTACATGCTCCAAAGTCAACGTCATGCCGACGTTGTTTAATCTGTCAACGTCTCTGAACAAAACTAAATGTAAAGTAATTGAAATCAGAGAAAGGACTGCTTGTAGTAAATTGTAGTTGGAGTAAATGCCTCGTATCAAGCTAGGAATCTAAAGACGATAAATTCCAGCATAAGATACCATATCTAGGCCAAGATTTTCAACTCTGTTGATAAATTTTTGTATTAAAAGATGACCCCTTCCCAAAAGTTTTGTCATATCCTTGTATTTAGTACTTGCTATATTTTTAAATGCTCAAACCCATTAAATTTCTGCTTTTCTTTTATCTAAAGTTCAAGCTTATAAGAAAAATATTAATCTATATGTGAGCATCATTAAACACGATTATTCCTTTGGGGCATGATGCTGATCAATAGTCATAAACAGTATTACTTATTTTCGCTCAGTAAGAACTGAGCTATATAAAGCATTTGATTTTTAGATTTGGGCCCTATCAAGGCAGGAAATCGAAATTAAGCTGGCTCTCTCGGTTTAGCCCAGCCTACTAGGCAAGCTTTGCGTTTAAAGAAAGAAATGCAGTGGAAAGTTTGGACAGGCTTGGCCCTGAAAGAAGGGCCCTTTCTAACAAATAAACATTGCAGTTCCTCAGCCAAGGTCCAACGACAGCCGATAGATAAGATACTGTATTTTTTGTTTGGCAACAACAATTTCCTCTAGAATTAGTATTAGAAAAACTGAAATTTGAATGAAAATTAAAAGAAAAATTTATATTTGATTCACTGTTAATGTATCAATTTTATATATTATTAATGAATTAAAATATGATTTACTTATTAATAAAAATTATCATTTTATTTATTGATGATATATAAAATTTATACATCAATAATTATCAAATATAAATTAACTGCGAAATTTGATTTCAGAAATATTTTACTTGCTTTTTTTGGTTCTTCCTCTGAATTGATTGATTGTCATATATCACCTGGCGCTGAAGTAATGCTCATTTTTATTCTTGTCTAGGATAAATCAGGCAAAACATCTTGCTGTAAACAATTAAAGATAAAACTAATTGATTATTGTTCCTATGTCTAGAAATTTATAGAAAATTAGTACTATCATTTGTGATTATAGCAAAATGGACTTTACGTTTGAATTGGGTTTCCACACCTGGGATTATCCTAGTTGATGCGTAGCCAGTAGGTCGTAACATATCTAGTTTGCAAGAAAATTGGATAATTCTTTGACATAACCCTTTTCCATGATTGGCGACCTGTCCGGTGAGACAATCATCGCGGCACGAGTAGTTTGGTTCTGTACCATTAATACTTTCCACTGCCATGCTTTTATGTACCGCGGGACAAGTGGCCATAGAACTGTGGCCGGTTGGTTGGTCCCCAACCTATAAGTCGTAGACTAGTAGCAGAGATAAGAGCACCAGGTGACATGGTCAAGGTTGCAGGAAAATGAAATTGAAACAACAACTATACTTTTGTCCTTTGTACTTGGCATTCACTGTTCGTCTTGTTGGATAACACCTGTCACAATTCAAGAGGGTTTTTTGTTGTTTCGTCATTTTCTTTCATTTTTGGCGAAAGCTGTAACACATTTTCTTCCCATCTCTTCGCTTATCTAGGTGCCAGGGGATTTACAAAGCCCGTGTTTTACCATGATTTTGACAAACGATTGTTCATTGGTTCTAAATTCTTCATTCAGGAGTGCATCTGATTCAGTCGGAAGTTGGAAAAGGGCACGAGAAATTGGCAAAAGTATACTCAATGACAGCCTGATCAATTTTTCCACTTCTTTTGCCATGTTACAGTGATATACTCTCCTTTAATCAGTTTTCCTCTGGAGCTACAATTTGTCAATCCCCTCTTCAATCGCTAAGTTGAGTACAAATGAAAGTGCTGATTTGATTGGTGATTATTTTGTCTAATATCCAATGGAACCCTGATTGCCCAATAATTGGGGGAAATGGCGGTTCCCTTCTTTCAAGGTTTCTTGTGAACACGACATATGTGGGTGCCATTACACTTCAAACATCAGCAGAAAGCTGGAAACAAATCTTCAATGCAACATGTTCTTCAGACTTCAGCAATTTTGCTGCTATAAAAAGTGTATATATATATAGTGGCTGGATTTTGTGATGGGGTTAACGGTACCTAGAATTTGTGAACGCTGGACAGTGGACACCCATCACCCTCTACTATGTAAACCTCACCATTAGTTACCTAAACGGCCAAATTAACAAATAGCAAAACCCAGTATTTGTATACGTTGTCTTTTATCTTTTAAGCTATTCTCTGTAACTATAACTTTGCAGGGCATACGGGCCTTGCGCTTTAGTTTTGCCTTTGAATTGTATATCCAAAGATTGAAAAATAGAATCATTGTAAATTATTGAATTTCCCCATTTCCCTCCTTCACTCAGTTAATCCAACAGTGTCACTTTTTTTTTTTTTTTTACCTTCAAAAATTTACTTTTACCTGTCTAACGGTTGATGCCACTCACTACCATAGCCAAAAGAAGGAAACAAAGGGGACGAAGTGCTCCAATTATTTTTCATTGCCTCATACTCAATATGAAGACTTATAATGATGGAAACCTTAACGTCTTAGTTTGGTTCAGCAAACTGTATATCCCAAATAAATAAAACAACGTCAAGCAATGGCTCGTCTAGCTAATTTCTTAAATATTACAAAAATTTAAAAATAATAGAACTTAATATTGTATTTCTTTTTATAAAAGAGTTTGCAAATTAAAAATAAAAAAATCAATTACAAATATTAAATATTAAAATTTAAAATTATTTAATATATATCACCTTTTAAAATAATCATATAAATCAATTGAATACCGAAAAGAATCTTAAAATAAAAATTAAACCAACCACCGTATAAAGAGTAACAATCCAAATAGCAACTAATAAAACCACCAAGCACGTTGGCATTTTGGTCCGAACACTTGTCAAAATCTGATAACTCCAAATTTCCTGAACCGTTCCAATCCAACTTCTATATTTGCAATATATGTATATATGCATGCAGTGTAAAATGCAACCATTTCTATATCCTCTCCCCACCCCTGACTTTGTTTTTCTGATATAGTCTCTGAACCCTCAAATCTCTCCTGTCCATCTTCTCTTATTTGTTTTTCTATATTTAGATTTTGGTTTAGTTTTTTGGTCTTTGGTAGTTTGATTATTATATTCAATTTTTTTCTTTTCATTTTCTTTGGGATTGGAATGAGAAACGGAGGAAGGGGCACAATGTTTGCAGAGGCTGATAGCATTCGAAGATCCAATTTTGGCAACATTATGCATTCCGATCCTAACATGTCCATGACTGCTCCTGTGAGTGAAGATGATTTGTGCCTTCGTTACAGCAGCGCATCAGCTAATGGCCCTGCCTTTGAAGCCAACAGGGTGAGCTGTGAAGGCTCACCGATGACCATGTCACCATGGAACCAAACCACTCCCTTCAACAAATCTTTATCGATCCCTTTTGAAGACGACAACGTTCCAGCGAACAGTCTCATCGGGTCTCTTGAACGTGAAGAGGGCCATATTTATTCCTTAGCATCCTCAAAGGATCTCCTTTACACTGGCTCTGATAGCAAGAACATTCGTGTGTGGAAGAATCTTAAAGAATTTACCGCTTTCAAATCAAACAGTGGTTTGGTTAAGGCCATTGTGATATCAGGTGAAAGGATTTTTACTGGTCATCAAGATGGGAAGATTCGTGTTTGGAAAATCTCTCCTAAGAACCCTAGCGTTCATAAACGGGCTGGAACTTTGCCAACTCTCAAAGATATCCTTAAAAGTTCCATTAAACCAAGCAATTACGTGGAAGTGAAGCGTAAACGCTCTTTATGGATCAAACACTCGGATGCGGTGTCTTGTTTGAGCTTGAACGAGGAACAAGGTCTTCTTTACTCTGCTTCTTGGGACAGAACCTTTAAGGTTTGGAGAATTTCTGATTCCAAATGTATCGAATCAATTCATGCACATGATGACGCTGTTAACTCTGTTGTTTCGAGCTTGGGTGGAATGGTTTTTACTGGCTCAGCAGATGGAACCGTTAAAGTGTGGAATAGGCCGGAACAGGTGCGGAAAGGAACAAAGCATACGTTGGCTCAAACTCTTTTACAACAAGAATGTGCGGTTACAGCTTTAGCAATTAACACCCCTGGTTCAGTACTGTACTGTGGCTCCAGTGACGGTCTGATCAACTTCTGGGAACTTGAAAAGCAATTATCCCATGGCGGGGTCCTTAAAGGGCACAAGCTGGCGATTCTTTGCCTTGAGACGGCGGGGAATTTGGTTTTTAGCGGATCAGCTGATAAGACTATATGTGTTTGGCGTAGGGACGGTAACATCCACACCTGCCTTTCGGTGCTAACAGGACACACGGGGCCTGTGAAGTGCTTGGCTGTGGAAAAGGATCAAGAATCAGGGAAAGAGCAGCGGTGGATTGTGTACAGTGGGAGCCTTGATAAGTCCGTGAAGGTATGGAGCGTTTCGGAGTTTGCTCAGGTGGCAGAGATGCAGCAGAATCAGCAGCAGGGAAGTTATGATAGGGAGTCTTTCCCATCTGATGGGAGCTATTCGTCCACCAGCAGAACCAGCCAGCATGGGAGGTATTGATCCGAAAGAATTTTGGTTCTTCCATTTTGGTATTCTGATATAATCTTATGATGCCACGTCTACATGTTTTCTAATAAGTTTGACACGTGTAATTGAGGAGAATGTTCCTTGTAGTATATGTTGGCTGCTGGGGTTTGCCTATCAGAGAGGGAAGGAACCATTTTGTGATTACATGTTGTCATGTCATGGACTTGACGAATTGGCTACTACGAAATTGGAGACAAATAAAGCTTTCTTAAATAAAATTTCTTTTCTTTTATTTATATCTGTCAAATCTTCAGGGAAGATGGTGTACTCATCCAACATCCTGGATAGTGGAGACCCATAATTCTAAACATAGATATCCCTCCGGGATTACAATCATATCTGTTTTGAAATCACTGTTTGCAAATAAATTTTATAGTAATGTCCCAGCCAAAATTTTCATCAATAGCCTGAATGTGACAATGAAGCTGAATCATACAGACCAGTCACCTTTCGTTCTTCCTGGCAAAGGTTCCTTTCTCTTTTCCTTCATCTGCTGTTCTTGTATGGTTAAATTTCGATCACAACATCAATTGTTGTTCCTATGGCTAATTGTTTTTCCACTTCAATCACAGATTAATTGCCCTTTCAGGTTTCATTGTTGGATGGAAAGTCTTTATTATAATGGAGCAACGAATTATGAACTCATATTAGAAACATTCAATAAGGGTACAGTTTCTTCAAATAAAGCTAAAGTTGGAGATTTTTAAAAAATTATATCAAAAGGAAATAAGAATCATGTGATCAACACTCAACAGACAAAACCGACTCAACTATAAAAGCATCAGTTCACTCGTCTGTCGAATCATTTCAGTGTGAAAGCCTTCGAGAGTGGCGTCTCCTAGATTCAGGTTGTGTCCAAGTTTTCAATCCACGCAAATGGCCGCTTCTATTGCCAATTGAGTTCAGGTCTAAACTCAGAGGAATGCTCATATCTCCTCCTTCAAGCATTCTAAGGACCTAACCAATTTGCAAATTACACAGGAAATTTCTTAATTTCAATACCTAGCTCAGGCAATGACGTGAAAAGCCCCTGAACAAAAGATTATGGAAAGAAAGGACCATGAAATGAATTAGAACTTGAAGGATAAGGTAGCATACCTTTGACATTGGAGGTCTTGATTCCGGATCATGACTTAGGCACAATAAAGCAGCACGACCCATGGCCTGTAGTTGATGGGTGAAGTCCTGGACTTTCCTGGAGGCCAAACATGGATCAAGTAACTGGTAAATATTTGTCATTATTTGGTTTGAGTCTAATGCAGCTAGAGGGTGGAACCAATCAGATAAGAAATTCTGTCCCTTGTAAAATTGCAAGTCACTGATTCTTTGACCTGTCATTAACTCTAACAGCACCACTCCGAATGCATATACATCAACTTTCTCTGTAATCCTTCCACCATCCAAATACTCTGGTGCAAGAGACCTGGATTTAATCATTTTCAGCCACATTAGAGTGATAGAAATTTTCACAAGTTGAATAAAGATTTACTGTCCTATGTGAAATGCAGGCGACCAATGATGTTAGGTTTTAAGGAATGTAGACCAAAGATTCTAACAAAGCATATCTGTGCCAAGTCTGTATTGTTAAAACAGGGTTACCTTTAATCCAAAAAAAAAGGATGAATGAGACTCAAAAGACAGGAAAAATAAGGACACTTAGAAAGTACCATGAAGTTCCAATGGCTCGCTCCTTGCTTCCAACAATCCATTGATCAGAATGCCATCTAGCGAGTCCAAAATCAGTTACCTAAAGGGACAACTAAAAAGTTAGGCATGAATTTATGTTACAAAAGAATAAAAGAACTTATATACCAATTATATGTATTATGAGGAATCTACCAAATTATTAAGCAATGCTCCTCAATATGAATATTTACAATGAACCTTAAGGTCCTGTAACATAACTTGCGTTTTAACCAAAAAAATTCATGTTTATCACTTAAATAGCCACTAGAGCAACACTGCAACAAGGTTGAAATATGATAAATTATCATTTGAAGAGATAGGTGGGTTGTACTATTCTTTAAGACGAATTCAGGTTTGTATCAACTTGAATAGGCATGGACATTAATGCTTTCAGAAAGGTCCAAAAACAATTGAAAGTACCTGAGGCTCAAAATCATGAGTTAGGAGAATATTTTTGGGCCTCATATCTCTATGTACTATACAACCAACTCTACAATCTTCATGAAGATATCTCAAGCCTCGAGCTGTTCCAATTGCTATTCTTAGCCTTGATTGCCAATCTAGGGAGGCTCTGTCGCTTCCTGTCAACCAGTTGTAACCAATATTATGTGGAAGACGAAGGTTCCAAATGCAAATAGAAAAAAGGAGCATATTGAAAGAAATAAAAATGAGAAAAACAATACCATATAGATGGAAATCCAAGGATCCGTTGCATATGTACTCATAAACCAAGACTCTCTTGTTGCCATCAATACAAAACCCAATTAGCAACACAACATTCCTATGTTGGGCACAGCTCAAAACCTGTACCTCCCTGCAGAAATCAATATCTGCTTGACAACCCACAAACTTTAACAGCTTCGCCGCTACTACCTGACCATCTCTCAAAATCCCTCGGTAAACCACACCAAAACCACCTTCTGCCAACAAATTCAGTTCTGAAAATCCATCTGTAGCTTCCTCTAGCTCCTCATAAGAAAAACGTCTTGGGGGTTTGCCAAAGACTGGTGCCTTGTGTTGACATACTGAGCACAAGGGAGGAGGTACTGAGGATGTTCTACCTAAAGCAACTGCATCCCTAATGCTTGAGCTAACCATGTAGTCTTTGCCATGGCTTTGATTGACAAGTCTACCTGCCTTTGTATCTTCATCATATTGGACAAACTTGTCAAGCAGGGTTTTGGAAGTAGGAGGGATGACTTTTTTTCTATTGCTATGGGTTTTATAAGGTTTTTCATCAATGTGGTTTTCGGGAATCCAGAATATACTCTTGTCATTACTTTCTATAGAAGATGTTGGCTTTGCTGATAGATTTATAAGCTTTTCTGCACGTGAATCAAGAACAGTAAGTTGGTTATCCAAGTTGTCCTGATTATCTAAGAAAGTGTAATTTCCTATGTTCAGCCCTTCGAAAAGAGGATTTTGCTGATAGACCAGGAAAAGAGATGTCGCTGAATTGGAACTTGGCAGCAACCCTACTTGGCTTGTTCTTGAATAAGAAATACTTGGCTCTTCCGGGCTGCTGACAGGAGTAGAATGCTTCAGCCTATGTCCTAGGTAGTCTCCAGCATCCATTACTGGTGAAGCAGCAGCAGAGAAATAGGGAGTTCGAAGTTCATTTATGCATTGTAAATTAAGCCTGAGGACTTTTGCTTGTGAACCTTTCATCACTACAATGTTGCAGTGAAGTTCATCCATGCAATGTTTCAGCTCCTGCTTTAGTTTTCTGATTCAGTAGAAACAACTCCTTGTAAGTTAACACAAAAATGACTTCAAATTTAAGATAATACGAGTTGAATTCTGAGATTTTACAGACCAAACTAGCTATTATTATATATGAGTGGCAAACAACTTATGATTCAAGCAGACCATTTCCGTTTGGTTTTCCTTTTAATTGGTTGGTAAAGACAGCATTACACAAAAACCTGAACTCAATCTACTTGGATCTATTTTCTCTAGCTTAATATGATTCAAAAACAATGTTAGTTCTAATGAAATTGATCTATTTACTAGACAGACTGTTAAGGAGTATAACATCCATATGTCTTTATTAGTGATTACTTCAATAATCCTACTATAAAATACATAATAACATTATCACATGAAGGCTGCATATGCGCACATCCCAAAGGCATTTGGTGTGAATTATTGACCACTAAAATTAACATATAAGACAAGTTATCAGGGAATAATGCAGCAGTATACTGGATGCACATATAAAGGGGATAAACCACAATTAAGACCAACCAATTAAACATATAGCTTAGAAACAAGAAATAATACTTTTTTATATGGTTAATTACTTGTCCAGTATGACCCAGTTGGCTCCATTGTTCTTTGCTTCAGCCGCCACTGAGCTGCCAGTTGTACCTGACACCACCTTAATCCTCACAGTAACCTGCAATTAAGAGAAATTCTCCTCAGAACAAGAGTTTGATTGGCATTTTCCCCTTCAAAGAAAAAAAAAGGAAGAAAATTCATGTGATCTTTGCAATATTAGCAACCATTAATGAAATGAGAATTATGAAATTTGCATGGAATTTTAGGGGACCCACTTCATGGACCAAATAAAAAAATTAAAGATTAACATAATAATCCCTATTAAAAGATGAGATGGGGTTCCATGAAAAAACCTTTAATAATGTTGATCGGCAATAATGCCACCTAAAATAGATTATGATTCAATTGCACATGCCAATGCCATTCAACCACCCAAAAGTCCAAAGTCTAAACAAGCCCTCCAATCACCAACTTTTTTTGTTTCCATCTGACGATAGAGCTTAAGCCCTGTTTGGGTTCCAGGAAACTTCTAAATCTCGACAACTCAATCAGTTAGTAGATCCATTACATGTTTATATGCTGTTTCTAGGAAACACAAAAGCATGCCACTCTGCTTTTCGCAAAGTTTTGTTTAGAGTGATAAATGGACCAAAGTGTCCATATGCCGACACATGAAAAAGCTAATTCAATGCTGGCAATTAAGTAACTCTGACATCAATTACCTCGATTTGGTTGTGGAACTGAAGTACCATTTGAGAACACGACTCAGAGATCTGACAAATCCGTTCCGGTAACGCCTCCCGAATATTACTCCCGCAATCTCCAGTCAGCATCGGAAAATTCCAAAATCTTCTACCTTAAACAAATTAAAACAAAAAAACAAAGTCATTACATGAAGTTCCAAGTAAACGAAAGGGTAGGGACAAGCAGTAAAAATAAATATGTAATTCTGAATTTCGATATGTACTCCTCCTTGTAGAAAAGAAAAGAATTTGACAGAATTACCTTTTTTTTCACCAGGAAAGATAGCAAGCAAGGTAACGCAATCGCCTGGACGAACAACATGAGTGAGAGCCCATGCCAAGGCGGTTTTAGAGATGACCCTCTCTGCTCTAACTGCAACAACTACTTTTTCTAACGATATGCTTCTGGTGGAGCGTTGCCTACGGCTCAGCTCCATCTTTCTGGGAGAAAATTAAGATGCACAAAAGCCAAGTTTTAGCTCTGAGGCAGAATCAGAGCGGGGGGGGGGGGGGGTGTTCACAGTTGATTTTTGGGCATATGTGATCGAGTTCTTTGATGGCTGGCGTCATATGGAGAGGGCAGGAACATGGTTTGGTTGAGTTGACTGTTACGGAGCCAGCATGTCGGGTCCCATTTGTTTTTTTTTTTTTTGGAATTTTAATTTATTTTTAAATCTTCTGTCCTGATGCATATTTAGCTAAAGGTAATATTAGGTGTTTAAAATTTTTTTGAATGTCAATTTTAATAATATATAAATTAATCTAAGAGATGATCGACAATATTTAATATATTTTTAAAACATCGAAACGTTTAACATCGTGATGACGTCGTTAGCAGCACCCAACCTCCAATACGTCCGTATTACTTAACCCTTGGAAAATTTGCTTTCTTAATTTTCATAAATAAATTCTGTTTCATATGCCAAATAAAAGAAAAAACAATATATAACAATATCAAACGTATTATTATTCGTTTTTCCCCCTCAGAATATGAATCAATTGTTGATATTCTCACATAAGTTGGCTTTCAAGTTTGATTTAAGTATTAATTACAAATGAATTTTACAATTGTTCTTGTTGATTAATTTATTGGTCCATATAAATGCATCTCCATAGTTAACAACCGGATTCACTTATCTCTTGTATCAAAATTTTTGTCCTTTCTACATGAAATGCACCTGGAGCATACAGGATGGACCTAGAACTAAGAACTCGTCGACCCTGGAGCATGCACGTTAAGCTAAGCCCTTCTCTTAACTTGTAAGTTTTAAACACCTCCCCAGAACGGGAGAAAAAAAAGGAGTAAAAACAAATGAAAGTGACGGGATATCTGTCAGGTCAATTGAAGGAAACTGCAAAATTTCCCCTTTTATAGGGTGAACATCATGAATGGATAAAGCCAGCTTCAGGGACAAATCGGGAGATCCTCACAATGAGGCTACATCTGTGTTGATGCATGGACATGATTGGACGACTGGGATCTCGAGATGATGATCAAGGATATAGGAAGAAGAAGCGAACGATGCAGGAACATTGCCCTAGGGTCACGACAGATATAACAAGAAAGAACACCCATGTGACGAGGTAATGACATGGTTAATGCGATCTTTTAGGACAACGTTAGGTTGATGAGTCATACATATAGAAAATTGGATGATGGACCATTTTGGGTTGAAGTCGTGTCATGTCAACTCACCAAGACGGCCCTTTATGGGCTGTTAAATAAAGTTGCACCGGTAGATGATGATTTCCACCAGGAAACGAATGTTTGCTGATCCACTCTTAGGAAAATTCGATGCGGTTCCTGTGTCAATCCAGACTCTACACGGGTTCTAATTCCAGTCAGAAAGGGCTAGGGTCAAGAGTCAGGCCCAATAAATGTTTCTTCCATTAATTAATTTGGGCCTTTTCGAAGACATAGCGTTGGTTGAGTAATAAGGAGGGAGCCCATGTCATCGTTACTGTTTGGACATACCAAACTTTCTTAATGAGAGTTTGCACAGGAAATCCCCACTAACTTTTGCTTGATTTCCTGGAGCGTTTCATGTTATTGCACTGACGTTACTCAGCTACTAATTAATTTGTTGAAATCTTTCATCAACTTCATTTTTCTCCTTGGCATGATTAATGTCTTGGCTGTAACTTTGATGTTAATATTACCGGAAAAGAGACCCCCCAAAAAAATTAACCAATTAGTATTAATATTTTTAGGTATATTTATATTAGACACACTTAATTTTGAATTATAAAGTGGAAACTAATTACATTAAAATATGCATTTATTTAAAGATAAGATAAATAACAACCTATACAGTGAAATTTGATATTTAACTGTGCTACAGCTAAGTGAATTATTCAACAGTTAAAATTAGATCAACGCAGCTATGCCCTTGGATTGTCCAGCCATGTCATTTACCTCCAAGGAAATGGTTTGTCCATTATTAAAGCAAGAACTCATCCAGGTTTAATAGACATCCAATTAAGGTAGTTATTTTAGAATTGATTACCTGACATCTAATTTATTTGTGATTATTAAACGTGATTCATGTCTATTTGAAATTATTAAATGCAACTAATAGTCATAAAATTTTTTCAAGCTCCATATAAATATCCTATCAATTATTAATTGTTTTAGTTAGGTCATTGACACTTGATATCAGGCATAAGGTAATTGAAAGACTAGAACAAAGAAACGGATAAGAACACCTAACCCTAAGACAGTTTAAAGTTTTTCTTTCGGTAAGGTTACAAACACCTCAGCATCTTTATCTCACCTCCTCCCTTCCAATTAAGACATTCTATAAACACCATCAACAAATTCAATTGATTCATAATCTATTTTAACATGTAATATTTTTATATTTAACGTTCAAATTTTAGTATTTATAATTTTTTATCTTTAAATTAGGATATTATTTGTAAAAAAAATTAAATTAATAAAATTAAGTTAATTGAAGACTCATTTAAATAAAAATTTTTAATCATATATATCCTTTTAGAATTTGCAAGGGGTTGGCAGGGATAATGTCTGTAGTAAGGTGTGTAGCCATTGGGTTAATGCCCATGACTCATTATGTTGATATTGTCGGCTTGGTTTTACAATCACTAACGTCAGCAACTTTGAACACAAATGCTGAAGCTTTAACCTTCTTAAAAAAAAAAAAAATCACACGTACAATTTACTTATTTTTATCAGCAAAACATGACATGCTTTGTTGGTTTGTGGGGAAGGATCGGTGACTTTCAACTTTATTTGCTCATACTTTGAAAAATATATTCCACACTGACAAGATGATGCATGGTTGATTTCTTGGAACACATTAATTTTCTAACCTTATCCACCGAACATATTGAAGGAACAAAAATCTTCTAGAAAGTTAGATTCAAATTTTAGTTCAATTTATTTATATAATTATTTTTAATAGATGTCATCTAATAAATTTAATATTTAAATTTTAATATTTATATATTTTTTTATTTTTAGACTGTAATTCTTATATATTAAAAAAATTCTTTATAGAAAGTTAATAGACATTATTGTCATGTAAAAACAGAAAAACAACTTTTGATTCTAATTTTTTTACAAGACTTGAAATTTTTTTTTTTTAAATTATGATTATAAGGAAGGATAATAAGAAAAAGTAAGAATAAGTTTTTTGACATTTCAAACAAGACATTAATTATTTCGAGAAAATTAAAAATATACAAACAAAATAAAATTTATGAAACACAAAAAGAAAATATTAATAAGATTATTTATTTGATCAGTTCAATTAATTTTAAATCGAATTATCCAAAATTAAATTAATTAAAATATTTTATTTAATTTTTATTAATCGAATCAAAATTTTTATTTAAAAAATTAATCGACCAAATTAAGTTTGGTCGATTCGGATAAATTTCAATTAACTGAAATATTTTCTTATCATTACTTATAGACAAAAAAAAATAAAGGCAGTAACTATTTAGATTATTAATATAAAAACACATGTAGCTAAAACATAAAATGTGGGGGAAATAAGAAGCAGAGATTTTAGCTTATATAAAAGCAATACAAACTGAAAAAAAGTACAAAAATTAAATACTACTCGAGACACTGATTAAATGGCCTAATTATGGTTCAAGCAATGATAATCTAAACATAATTACATTAAAAAAAAAAAAAAACCAAAAGAGATACAAAAAGCCAAAAAAGGAGAGGGCAGTGAAGCCACCTTAAACTTGATGCTATCAGCTATCTAAAATAATCTTGTTTCGGACTTCCTCATGTTTCTTCGTTATCTATTGACTGAGGTGAGATTCATTGACTATTGAAAGAATGAGAGTTGAGAGAAGAAAAGGGGAACTCTAAGTTAAGGGATTTCACAGCTTCAGACTTTTAGATTTAATGTTGGTTGCCGAGAGAGGATATTGATACAAATGAGATGCGGCCGGCGAAAGGCAAAAATGAGGGATTTTTCTTTTAGGTAACAATGAGTCAATGACAGTCCCAAAATAAAATAAAATAAAAAACATATAAATTATTAGTTATGAATCGGTACATTTTAATGTAATAAATTTTGATTAATTATTTGATTAATTTGATTAATTCAAATTTTAAACTATCCGAAAATCGAATTTTATCTAAATTTACTTTTAAAAATTAAATAAATTTAATTCAATAATTGAACGATTAACCGAATTAAAATGATTCGATTTATTAATTTGATTAGAATCGAAATTTACATATCTCTAAGCATTAATAAATTTTTTGAGATTTTAAAGAAATAAGGAAAAAGTAGAGTAATGCAAATATATTAATTCAAGCAGCGGAGTACGAACAAAGCATCTAATTTATTACTATGAAACGTCTTAGAAGTTTAGAATGCTATTTTATAAAACTAACATAATTATTTGGTGCACTCGTAAAGGAATGCAGGAAGTCGAGGAGTTATATGAACTTCAAGCGGAGTTGCTTTAGGACTTGTCAATCCTGCTCCTTCACGCATATCAACTGGTTCATCTGACGGTGTTTCAAACTCGAACCAATGCAGCACATTAGCCAGTGTAAGCTGCAAAGTCTGAAGCGCAAATGAAACTCCGGGGCACATTCTTCTTCCACTGCCAAATGGAATCAGTTCAAAGTTCTGTCCTCTCACATCAACATCTTTGTGGGTAGTCAAAAATCTTTCTGGTCGAAATTCACAAGGGTCTAACCACACATGCTGATCGCGATGAATCTTTTGAAGATTGAATATAAGCCAAGTGCCAGCAGAGACATGGTACCCATTTACTGTGCAGTCTTCAATGGCCTCATGGATCACGGATAGTGGAGCAGCAGGGTATAGGCGCAACGTTTCCTTAACGATAGATTGAAGGTAAACTAAGTTTTTGGTGTCTGATTCTGTTACTACCAGTCTATCCACACCAACCTGGATGTCCAGCTCTTGTTGGACCTTCTTCAACGCCTCACGGTTGTTGAGTAATAAAGATAAAGCCCATGTCATTGTGATTGATGTGGTATCTTCCGCAGCTAAGATAAGAGCCTGTTTTGTATTTTGTGTACCCAAAATATTAATTAATTTAAGAGGTGAAGTTAATTAAATGAGGTTTTGCAATGAGTATTTGGTTTAGAAATACATGTACCAGACTGGTGGCTTTGTTGATTGTATCAGCATCGTGCTCCTCTGCATCACGGAGAATAGACAGCATCACTCCCATGAAATCTTCCTCACTCTTGCCATCATTTTCAGCTCTCATGTGCTTGTGCTCTCGCAGCCATCCCTCAACAACTTGGTCCAATTCTTCTGCTATCTTCTTCATGAGCTTCTCCTCCCCTCCTATGTCTAACCATCTCAGAAACGGTAGCGCATCTGATACCACGAACTTCCCACTTAGTTCAAAGAAGTCGTCCAATGACTTCTTCCATTTCACTGTTTCACCTTCTTCACCGGAATTCGGAATTCGCTTTCCCACAATAATCCTCAGAATCACGTTAAGAGTAACATCTCTAAACCATCTCTTCATCTCCACCAAAACTTTACCAGAGTTGCCTTTCTTCTTGTTCCATAGCTGATATAGCTGTTGCAAAGATGCTTTTATCTCGGATTCCATCACGTGTTTAAACATGTCGAGCCGGTGGTTTGAGAGGAGCTCAATAGTGGCAAACTTGCGCACTTGACGCCAGTAAGGTCCATATGGCGCAAAGCCAATCATGGCATTGTTGTAGCCCAAAAGTTCCATGCCAGCAAGCTTTGGACGAGTGGCGAAAGCTTTATCATTTATGGTGAGACACTCTTTAGCAATTTCCCAATTGCTCACCACCAAAGCTCTATGCACACCCAACTTGATAGTGAAGATTGTTCCATATTTGTCAGCCATGTTGGCCAAGCTTATATGAGCTGGTTGTGGCCCCCCTAGGAGGCGGAGATGGCCAATTACAGGCCATGCGCCACCAGCTTCTGGTGCGGTTTTCATCTTGTTTGTTTTTCTTGAGGCAGTTTTTGATATCCATAGAAGAGAGAAAAGAAAGATTAGTAGTGGAAAAGCAAGTATTGCAACCGTTGAAGTTGCTGGAAATGAATGAAACCAATCCATTGCTAGTAATTTCTACTTTTATTCCTAGAGCTATGAGCAATTTATAGAGGATGAGGGCCTTTGAGTTATGGTAGTTGGATTTCCCACTGGGATAGCAATATTATGCAACTGTAGACAAGAAATAAGAATTATCATTCCATGGTTAACTCGATTTATATAATCACTTTAAAAATATGAACTAGATATTCACAATCTTTGCTCACTCTGTGTATTGCTTATCTATGGAAACAGTACTGGCCTTTCTGGCAAAACCCACCATATGAGCAAGCAACACGTCTAGGCTTTGAAAACAGGACAACCATTTAGTTTTTCTTTAATAATGTTTCATCGTATCGATTATTGAGGCAGGAAATGAATATTTTTGACACTTAAGCTACTTCTCATTGTACCACATCAAAAACAAGTATTATAAGTTAAAATGCTGTGCGAAGGAATCTAAAAAGGAATAAAATGTACTTGAGATTTTGTTGAAAAACTGCGTTGATCAAACTTGGAAAGTTTGAACATAGAAAATTTTCATTATGATAAAAAAAATTATTAGAAAGTCGCTTTAATGGATGGGAAAATAATAATTTTTTAATGAGAAAAAAATTAAGATTAGCCGAAAGTTGACAGTGATATGAAATATATAGGAAGAACTTTTTAAGTAAATTGTGGACATTGACGTTATCGATGATCGCATGAACAACCATTATTATTACCGACAAATCTGTTGCTTTTTTTCCCCCTTAATTTGTGGTTAGGAGTAGGAAAATGATGCAATTTGGGTTTTTTTTATAAGTTTCAATTAATTGAAAATTTATCACCTTAGAAGTTTTAAATTTTTAAATAGAATTACAAATTGACATATACTTTTAAAAAATAATTAAAAAATAAAATATATATAATCTTTTAATTTTGCTTATAAAATTAAAAATGTTACTATCAATATATAAAATATTAATTCTTAAATAATTAGACCAAAACAAAACATTTTGAAAATTTTAAACATTAATTCATATTATAATGGTTCTAGAGAGAAATATTGTTCAAGAATTATGATATATAAATATATATATATATAAGTTTTTGATACGTGTAATTTTTATTTTTAAAACTTTAATTTAATAAAATTTTTTTGATATTATGATGATAATTATAATAATAAATACTAATAATTTTATTTTAATATTTACATATATAAGTAGAATTTGATAACTTTTGATATAAATTTTGATTTTAATAATTTTTTATATATT
Organism: Durio zibethinus; assembly: GCF_047325235.1. Classification (NCBI taxonomy): domain Eukaryota; kingdom Viridiplantae; phylum Streptophyta; class Magnoliopsida; order Malvales; family Malvaceae; genus Durio; species Durio zibethinus. The sequence goes on from NC_143181.1 coordinate 2,005,632, forward strand.
CTAGTATCCTTTGTTAAAAATTTTATAATTTTTTATAAATTTTTTATAACTTTTGATACAATTTTAATAAAATTAGATTAATTGAAGACTCATTTAAATAAAATATTTTGTCAAATAATTTTTTAATCAAATTTTGGTAAGATATGTCATTAATAATTTTGTTGGATATATATCCTTTTAGAGCATGCAGGGATAATGTCTAAAGGAATATGTTATAACTCATCATGTTGATATTGTCGGTTTGGTTTTGCAATCACTAACGTTTGGAACTTTGAACCCAACTGCTAGCTCAAACCTTATAAATAAGTAATAAGTGATTGATTAAATTGTTTAAGATTTATTTTTTTTTATGAAAATTTTTTAAATTTAAATTTTGTGATAATTATTTATTGGGATCATTTTAAATGTATAATTTATTTTAAATTATCATATATAACATATTTTTTTTATCTAAAAAATTAAATAATTTATCTATTTTTAAATTTTTCATAAAAAAATTCAGGAACCTTTTTTTTACTAAATAAAGAAAAAAAAAATCAAAGTTTTAGGTATAATTTACTTGTTTTTATTAGCAACATATAAGATACTCTGTCGGTTTGTGAGGATAGACCCGCGACTTTCGACTTTAATTGCTCCTGCTTGGAAAAATATATGTTCCACGCTGACAAACTGATGTATAATTGATTTCTTAGAACACATTAATTTTCTAACCTTATCTACCAACCTTAACCAAATCAAAAAGCTGAATTTCCAAGATCAATTTTTTATTCCATGACGTGTTGGATTTTCAGTGGTATTCTTGCTGTGTCCAATGATACCCCTTCGAGATATTATTTTACGTTATTCGGAATATTCGACACATCTACTATTATTTAATGGTATCATGAGATTTTAGTTTAATAGTAAAGATGAGATTTTACAATTATGAGATTTTAAGTTTAAATTTTATTGTATGTAAATTTATTTTAATTTTATATTAAATTTATTTAATTATATATATATAAATGTAAAAAAAAGAAAAAAAAAAAGAAAAGAGATTGACCAATAGTTTCATCACCGAAGTAAAATGTAAATATATCCAACAGCCCAAGTTTTTGTTTGAGCGGCCCAGTTGGGTTTATTAAACAGATTAATACTTGGGCTACTAGCTAGGATAGATATGCCCACGCCGTGACCAAACAAAAACTTCATTTCTTAAAAGAATGAGGTGGGAGCATGAACCAAACATTTTTAGTCAATGGTGGTAAAAGATTTCAAGTTTAACAGTGTCTAGGCTTTCATCAGAAAGACAAAAAGCAAGATCAGAACTCAAACTCCAGTATTAAAAATAGCGAAGTCAATAAACCACATGGCCCAGAAATATTAAGATGATTGCTGGATTTTAGTATACTAGTTGTTTTTCCACAATGCCATCAAATTTACTTGGAACAAGATCGCTTCGATGACATTCACAAGGCTATTCAATATTATTGATATAAAACCAACTTGATTAGTTGGTGGACTCGTAAAGGAAAGCAGGAAGTCGAGGAGTTATATGAACTTCAAGTGGAGTTGCTTTAGGACTTGTCAATCCTGCTTCCTCACGCATATCAACTGGTTCATCTGACGGTGTTTCAAACTCGAACCAATGCAGCACATTAGCCAGTGTAAGCCGCAAAATCTGAAGCGCAAATGAAACTCCGGGGCACATTCTTCTTCCACTGCCAAATGGAATCAGTTCAAAGTTCTGTCCCCTCACATCAACATCTTTGTGGGTAGTCAAAAATCTTTCTGGTCGAAATTCACAAGGGTCTGACCACACATGCTGATCGCGATGAATCTTTTGAAGATTAAATATAAGCCAAGTGCCAGCAGAGACATGGTACCCATTTACTGTGCAGTCTTCAATGGCCTCATGGATCATGGATAGTGGAGCAGCAGGGTATAGGCGCAACGTTTCCTTGACGATAGATTGAAGGTAAACTAAGTTTTTGGTGTCTGATTCTGTTACTACCAGTCTATCCACACCAACCTGGATGTCCAGCTCTTGTTGGACCTTCTTCAACGCCTCACGGTTGTTGAGTAATAAAGATAAAGCCCATGTCATTGTGATTGATGTGGTATCTTCCGCAGCTAAGATAAGAGCCTGTTTTGTATTTTGTGTACCCAAAATATTAATTAATTTAAGAGGTGAAGTTAATTAAATGAGGTTTTGCAATGAGTATTTGGTTTAGAAATACATGTACCAGACTGGTGGCTTTGTTGATTGTATCAGCATCGTGCTCCTCTGCATCACGGAGAATAGACAGCATCACTCCCATGAAATCTTCCTCACTCTTGCCATCATTTTCAGCTCTCATGGGCTTGTGCTCTCGTAGCCATCCCTCAACAACTTGGTGCAATTCTTTTGCTATCTTCTTCATGAGCTTCTCCTCCCTTCCTATGTCTAACCATCTCAGAAACGGTAGCGCATCTGATACCACGAACTTCCCAATTAGTTCAACGACGTCGTCCAATGACTTCTTCCATTTCACTGTTTCACCGTCTTCATCGGAATTCGGAATTCGCTTTCCCACAATAATCCTCAGAATCACGTTAAGAGTAACATCTCTAAACCATCTCTTCATCTCCACCAAAACTTTACCAGAGTTGCCTTTCTTCTTGTTCCATAGCTGATATAGCTGTTGCAAAGATGCCTTTATCTCGGATTCCATCACGTGTTTAAACATGTCGAGCCGGTGGTTTGAGAGGAGCTCAATAGTGGCAAACTTGCGCACTTGACGCCAGTAAGGTCCATATGGCGCAAAGCCAATCATGGCATTGTTGTAGCCCAAAAGTTCCGTGCCAGCAAGCTTTGGACGAGTGGCGAATGCTTTATCATTTATGGTGAGACATTCTTTAGCAATTTCCCAATTGCTCACCACCAAAGCTCTATGCACACCCAACTTGATAGTGAAGATTGTTCCATATTTGTCAGCCATGTTGGCCAAGCTTATATGAGCTTATATGGCCAATTACAGGCCATGCGCCACCAGCTTCTGGTGCGGTTTTCATCTTGTTTGTTTTTCTTGAGGCAGTTTTTGACATCCATAGAAGAGAGAAAAGAAAGAGCAGTAGTGGAAAAGCAAGAATTGCAACCATTGAAGTTGCTTGAAATGAGTGAAACCAATCCATTGCTAGTAATTGCTACATTAATTTCTAGAGCTATGAACAATAAATAATGGATGAGGGCCTTTGATTTATTCCAGTTGGATTTCCCATCGGGATAGCAATATTATGAAGATGTTGACAAGAAATAAGAATAACAAAAAAAAAATAATAATAAACTTTTTAAGTTGTTGAAATATGTATACTTAGCAACATAGTTACTTTCCGCTTTCTCATTAACATTTAACAGTAAAAATTTGCTATCAAATTAAATTTAATATTTAATTTAATTGATTTATATAATTATTTTTAAAATATAAATTTTTATATTAAAATTTAAATCTAAGTATTTATAATTTTTTTTACCTTTAAATTACAATATCATTTATAAAAAAATCATCAAATTAGTAAAATTAGGTTAATTGAAGACTCAATTAAATAAAAAAATTTTATTCAAATTTTGGTAAGATAATTAATAAATTTGTTATTGATAGATATCCTTTTAGAATTTGTAAGTGCTTGGCAGGGATAATGTCTAAAGCAAGTGTGTAGTCATTGGGTCTTTCTACGAATTGTGAGAATGATCTTATTATTAAAAAAATTAAAAGAGATGGAACTTAGGGATGAAAAATACTTGTAAGTGCTATTGTTTTTAAATTTGAACCAAATAAACGTTTGTTTTATATTTAAATGAAGTTACAATGACCATTTTGGAATTATTCTTGCATTAAGTTCTCTAGTACGGTAATTTGTTTGGTAGTGCACGTTTATTTCCTGATGAAATATTAGTTATAATATGGTATACGGAAGAGTTGATTTTATTGGATTTGTTGCAGAAATACATGGACAATATGGGGTTGGTTCGATGATACTCTGACTAAGGTGCAGGTCCGTAGAAATTCGGTAGCAATTTGGCTGTTGGATATATGATTGAGATTATTTTGTGGACTTGGATAATTGATATATGGTGGGATGTTTTTTTGGGTTGTCATCCACATCTTTTTATTGCGTGACAACTGGGATTTTCAATCGTGATGTCATTTCAAATAATTTAATTACAATATATCTAATAATTTATATATTTTTATCATATAAAATATTAATAATTTATATTTTTTTTATATTTATTAAAAAATTATAATTTACGTTAACATAAAAATATAAAATAATTTATTTTTGCTTTTGATAAATCAACTTTTTGGTAAAATTTTAAAATATATTATTTATATATTATTTTTATATCATATTTTATATTATCAAATTTATAATAAAATAAAAATTTCTCCCATAAAACCATATTGAGTATGAAATTTTTTTTAATATAATTAAAATTATCAAAATTTAAGCTTTTATCATTCAAATTAAAAGTCCAATAATCAAATAGCAGTACATTAACCACTTACTATTATGATTACATGTAGAAAATACTTTTGTCAATTATCGTCCTTCACCCATCAATAAAAAAGAAAAGAAACCTTAAAACTTTGCTAGTTTAATTTCAAAACCATGCGGTTAAGAAATGAAAATTATAGAGTAATCTTCTTTCTTTTATTCATATTCAAAGCCAAATACTTCACATAACCATTTACCAAACATAATTTTATGCTTTTAACCAATATTAGTGCTGGGTCTTGACAATTATGTCTTTTGAAACTCTCAATAATCTAATATTAATGGTTAGACTTGTTGATGTTTTTGAGCTCCAAGCATTACTTCTAGAATGTTATGAATTTTTTTTTGAAATTCTTATTTTATAAATTAAAAGATTTTGGAATTACATCAGCATGTGTATATCTTTAATAGCATATTTTTTGAAAATTTTAATCTATTTTAAAATTTTTCTATCTTAATTTTTTTTTTTGTTAATCTACTCATTTTTACACATATTTTTTCAACAGTTAATGACAAATTCATGTGTCATTCTCTTTGTTAAGGATCACCGTAACTTTGATGTTACTATTAAAATTCACTACAACTCTGATATTACTTGTTAAGTCAAAACTTCAATTTAATTAAACTAGCGAAAGTAAAATTAAATAATCAATTAATCATACAAGAGATAACAATTTAACGTGATTTAACCAAACCAACCTCTATCCGCAAAAGAAAAACAAAAGTCATTAGTTGTAAAAAATTACAAACATACAAATTAAATCAACCTCACTCCATAATCAATACTCATAAGACCATAACAATCTTTTTTTCAATCTTCTCAAGTTCTATGAAGCATTTCAACACAAATAAATACATATTTATATGCACTCAAACAATATAATTATGTGGACTCTCTCAATTTTTTTTAGTCTACTCATAAACATACAAACATACATATTTATAAAACGTAAATCTTCAATAATCTTATAAGGTGTCTATCCTATAAAACCCTATAACTTTTTTAATCTTTTTCTTATAATTTATATATAATCACACAAACGTACTTATTAAGAATATCTTTCCTCTTAAAATTTTTCTTTTGTAAGTCAAACTTACTTATTAAGAAATTTTTTTTTTTTAGAATTCTATTTTTGTAAGTTTTTTTATTCATCAAGTAATATCTAACAAATTTCAAATGAATCTATTATGATATTTGAATCACTATTCCCAATATTCTTCTCGTACCAAATGGCCTTTGAAATACCTAGATCATAAACCAAATTACCATGAAGGCATGATCCTCTTGGATTTCTTTCCCACCTTGGGATACTATTTTAAGTCATGCGAGTTTCAGTCTTTTCTCAGTTGTCCTAATGAAGTCTTAGACCAAAAGCATCACAAAGAGGAGATCTTAGAATTTAAGATTTTATAAGTAAAAGAGGATGCTTTGTTAATAGAAATAAGAAAGTGTAAAACATAACAGAACATATCATGATATCAACTAAAAGGTTCCATTATAGTTGGTCTTATTTCACTTGAGTTACATCTTCAACCACCCTCCAAACCCAGCTTATTAGGCATAGACATTAGCTGGGAGACGCGGCTTAAGTTGAACCTCCAATGGGGTGGCTTTTGGAATGGTTAAACCTGGGCTCTCCGTCATGTCCACGGGTTGATTCAAAGGAGTTGCCAGTTCAAATGCATGAAGAAAACGAGCAAGTGTCAGATGAAGAAGTTGGAGAGCAAATGAAGCACCAGGGCATGACCGTCTTCCCGAGCCAAAAGGAATAAGTTCAAATTGTTGACCTCTAATATCAATATCAGCATGGCTCGTGAGAAATCTCTCTGGTAAGAATGCAGATGGATTTGACCACACCCTTGGATCTCTTTGAATTTTCCACACATTTACAACCAAGCGGGTGCCTGCTGGGACATGATAGCCAGCAATGGTGCAGTCGTTCATGGCTTCCCGGGGTCCCAATAGAGGACCAGCTGGATAAAGGCGTAGGGTTTCTTTGATGATGGCTTGAAGATACACAAGATTTTTAATATCTGACTCATCAACTGGTCTTTCCCGGCCAACCTGGAGGTCTAATTCCTCTTGAGCCTTCTTCAACATCTCACTATTATTCAGAAGTAAGGATATGGCCCATGTCAGTGTCCCTGCAGTCGTATCACTGCCACCAAGGATAAGTGCCTACATGAAATTGAAAAGAACATTAATCTAGAAGTAAGCTTGCCTAACAAAAGTCAGCTTCTCAGCTATAAAGAGTAGTATGAAATGCTTGTGATTCTCAATAATCACTAAATTAAATACTTCAACATGCCACACCGGTCAAGACCAAGCCCAAAAAGAACTATTCTAATAATACAACAGGCAAAATCATAACCTTCTTGGGTAACCTCCACCACTCAATGGTTGTCCTTTTCAGGCCCAACAAATGTTATCATAAATCAAACTCTAACTTTATTCTGTTTCTTCAAATTCAACATACCAGGCAGGTAGACTTGATACTCGTATCTGCATCATACTGAAAATTCGAGAGGTGACCTTCTTCCTGAAGGGACAACATTACATCAATGAAGTCCTGCTCCCCTTCAGCCTTTATTCCACCAGAAATCCTTCTCTGACGATGCTCCTTGAGCCAGCCCTCAAGTATATTATCCAACTCCTTGGCCGTATTTTTCATTGCCTTTTCATGCCCCTGTACATCTAACCACCAAAGGAATGGAAGTGCATCTGAAACAAGAAAAATACCAATTAAATGAAAGAACTGACTTATTGCCTTTTGACACCTTCTTGCCTCGCCATCATCACAGACAGCAGAAGCACCAAAATAACGTTTTCCAGCCACCATTCGAACAACTACATTAAGTGTCAGGTCTTCAAACCACCGTTTAAGTTCAACAAGCACAGGACTGGAGCCATTGTTGTAGCATAAACTGTATAGTTCTCTTATCCCCATGTCAACTTCAGAAATGCGAACATGCTTGAGCTTCTCAAGCCTGTAGTTTGAGAGAAGTTCAAGTGTTGCAATTTTTCTCATCTCACGCCAGAAGGGGCTGTATGGTGCAAATCCAAACACAGCATAATTGTAACCCATGTGCTTTGCAGCTACTGTAGTAGGACGTGAAGCTAGTGCCTTATCATTAGTTGTGAAGCATTCTTTTACCACTTCCCAGCTACTAACCACAAAAGCACGGCGATGGCCTAGGCGGATTGTAAATGCAGGTCCATGTTTATCAGCCATTTCTCCAAGTGTTCGGTAAAGAAGCTGATCACTGCCGCCCAATATGTGTAGGTGACCAAGAATTGGCCACGCACCTTCTGGTTGAGGGGCCATTCTAGTCTTGCCACCTACATTAGCCTTTTCCTTTCTAAGCAATACCTTGCAGCAAAAGATTAAGGAGAGACAGACAGCAATGGCAATTAATTGGAGAAAAGAATCCATGGTTCAGTAACTCACGAAAAGAATTCATGTCTATTTATATGTTCAAGACAATAGCAAATTGACTAAAGTCCGCATGAAGCATACCGGTGCTTAACATATTCTGGCAAGGGACATGGCTTGCCTTGATCAATTCCTCAGTGTATATGAATTTGTGCGTCCATGACTACTGAGAGACTAATTATTAATTAAATATGCTATATCACCCTCAATGTCAATGGAACACATCTAAAATATAATTTTGAATATAAGCAAAAGCTTAGCCTGAACCATGCAGCAGTATTGGGAAGGTTGTCATCCCACAGTTCTTCAATAGAATGACTAAACAAGCCCTACTACTTTCACTGACCGAATAATGTGAGAATAGCTTAAAGCAAACGGCTGAGCCGCACATTAGCTTATTATTCCAGTTAAGTGTTAGAATCTGCATTATTTCAGGAAAGAAAAATAGCTCGGACATTATACATATTACACTAGGTTCAGAAAGATTTCCTATCACTTGTTCTATTTCGGAGCAGAAACTGCTCATACCTTCATCTGCTGAATATTCTAATGTTGCAAAGAATGTCTTATGGGGCATTAATTCATCTCTAGACCAGCAAGCTAAATTGTTAACCGTGTAACCGTGTCACATCTCTGTCTCAAATATGTCATACTCCAGATTGTAACATCAAAATGAAATAAGCCACGAAGGTCAACTCTCCCCTGACCTGGGTAGTACTTGTTACCAAACATGAATGCAGGAATCTTGCCACTTTTACCATTTCTCAATTTTCTGAGGCATATCATCACTTGATGTCATCTGTTCTCCAGATATTTATTAAAACCCTGAATGCAACTCTCCAGCAGTACATTTCCATTAGCATGGATAAAATTCACAAACATCAGCATCGTAGTAGGCATTTCACCTCTTAAGAAAAAAATCAAGGTTGGTTAGCAACTGAAAACACCACCTACTTTTAAATATTTCATTTTCAGAACCAAAAGAACAATGAATGTTACAGTGTATCAAACATTGCAATATAAGTCTTGTGATGTAAGAGGAATTGTTGTACTGTTAATTGGTTGCAGTGAATTCAATGCTTTTGGGATAATAGCACCACCATCCGATCAAATACTTCAATTTGGGACCACAAATCCATTGATAAAAAGATATGTACGATCTATAATTTGTCTGGAGACTCTCTGTATGGTACACAAAATTGCAATTTATATCAAATACCCAAAAACATATAAAAGAAACCAAAAAAGAATTTAATACATTGGAAAAAGAAGAAAATGAGAAAAGCAGAAGAGCTTAACACAAGAAAGAAGCTTCAAAGAAAGAAATGGAAACACAGGGTACATAAGTATTTTGTCCGAAAGATTTCTTTTACGGGTCAGGATGGTATATGTAATGATAAAAACGCTTGGAAATTTCGTAGAGAACAGCTAAAAAAAGTTAAGATAAAACTGGAAATGATGAAATTTTTGTCAGGAGTTTTCGCTTTTTGTTGGGTAAGTGTTCCAAAAAAGAACGATGTCTTTGACGGACACAGTTTCAACGCAACAGACAACCATGCAATCATTGTCGACGAAAACAAGGGTCAGTTCGCAATTTCCAACACTTTAACACCCTTTTTTTCTTTGGACCCCAAATTTTGAAAGGCCTAATGGCTGAAGACAGAGTCAAACAGGCCCATAATAATTTTGATTTCAGCATTGGAGCCCACCTCGTAACAGCACAGGATCTAGATTGGATCTGACGGGCCTTTTTTCTTTCCTTTTTTACTTCAATAAAATGTAGAGGCAGGGCAGGCAGGGATTGAAGTCTTGGGTAATGCAAGATTGATAGCGACTGTACACCATATATCCAAGTGAAAATGCACAATATTTCATTTTCTGATTTCTTCACTGCAGTGATGAAGAAAGGGGCGTGGGCATTACACGACAACTAACAATGGGGAAAATCATATGTTTGCATTTTTGTAATGGCTTTTGTGAGCGTGTGCCTCCATTTATGACTCTGTCATATATAACAGGGTATAAACATCCTTTTAATTTTTATTTCATGTTCAAAGTTATCGTAAGTTTTGCTTCAAGCAAAGTTGAGTTGGAGAATGTCGGACCAAAAAAAGAAAAAGAGTTGGAGAATGTGTCAAACCTGATCGAAATTACATCAACAATTTTAATTACAAGATGTAAAAGTATATTGTGAAACCTAATTATGAAGTATAGTTACTACTTTGTATGCTGTTTATTTTGTTGTTTTTTCAAAAGATTTGCCTTCCCTTATTATGAAATTTGATCAAGTTGAGATTTAATAGGGGAGGGACCTCAACCAAATTGGCTGTGTTTGGAGAATTAATAACCACCAGCCTATTTTGCCGACATATATTTGTAATTTTGCACATGATATATATACTCCGTATATATACAGGCGTGTTCTTCTCTTTCCTGGCTAATCGAAAACAAAGAAATCCCAGTAAGTTGAATATGTGTAGGATTTCAATAGTTGACTGAAAAAACCAGTCGAACCTAGCGGTCCCTTAAGCTTCTTCTCTTTCAAATCGTACGTTAATACTTCAAGGCCAGAGCCCTTCAGCTCCCTCTATGAGACAATAGCATTCAAATCTTGGTTATAATTAACCATATCCATGCACGAAGACATGCAGGGCCATGCCCAGCTCAAAGTTCACAGAGCAACCGAGTGCGAAATTGATTGACATAAGCTGCCCCAGATATTTCGCACTAGGGCTTGACCCACCTGTTCATTGTTGGGGAACCTCCTGGAAGTATGCAGAACCCCAGCAAAGACTATAAACCACATGGCCCAGAAATATTAAGATGATTGCTGGATTTTAGTATACTAGTTGTTTTTCCACAATGCCATCAGAATTACTTGGAATAAGATCGCTTACAGCAAAAATTTTCATATCTGATCTGAGTCAGATCACTTTCTAGTTTCTACTACTTTTTTTTTTCATTCCAGAAAAAATTGAGAAAACATGGAACAATCAATTCGTGCAAGTTAGATATTTTCCCCCGAATTCACTCTAAAAAACGTTATATTAACTGGTTTTATGGTGTCTTACAATTGAGGAGGGTTAACATTTGAAGATTCGGCATAGTCCATTTGGCAGCTTGGCCTTCAGAGGGTGAATTCTAGGTTAAGGAACATGTCTGAAGGTGGCAAAGCGTTAGAATCTAATTTTTGCTTCGTTCGATCCGACAGATGAAGCACTGGCTTGTCTACATCCGCCTACGGCAAAACCAAAATTAATCATACGATCGATAATTGACACAATGATAGCAAATTGAATTTTCAACATGTTGGTTTTTGTTTTCAGTGATGCAATCTTACCTTGGCATCATTTGGCTTAAAAGTCGAGCCATTTCCATCGCTTGATATGCTCAAATTATTTGCCTCCGTTGAGGATAGCCATGAACCGCTGCAAACAAGTAAGGAAACACCAAGTAAGATGAAATATTGCAGTCTCATCCTCCAGGAAGAGGAACTTGTACAAAAGGAACCGAACGAATATAACAAAGCCAGCACTAGCAAGTATTAGGCTAAACCAAATCCTACCTTCAAGTATACATGGATCTTATTTACAATCTATTTCTAACTGTTTATATCATGATTTAATGATCAAGATGAAACAAAGAAAGAGGGTTTCCATTAATTCATTAATTTAAAATGTGTAAAAAATTGATAATTGATCCGATTAAATAATGTAGAGCATGGTAAAGGTTGCAACTCTTGTTCAACATATCTAGGAATACGAATGCAGCTTCAAACTCTTTCTTTTATATGATCTTACTGTGCCATCGTTTGGGGAAGTCAACAAAAGGAGGCAGCAACAGCGGTCTATGGTAATTAATTAATTACTAGATCAACAAATAAGTAAAAGGGCCATGCGAAGTTTAGGGTGCTTCGTGTAAAATGTATATGAAGAAAAGAAAGGTCCGTCAGATTGTATAGCAGCATTGAGATTTGAACAAAAAACTTGACTTTTATTAGAAGATATTGGGATTAAATCAAACAGTTGAGAGATGGATGGAAATTGTTTTGGGAATGGAACATGTAAAAACTTGGCTTAGCTAAAAGCCCTAGGTCATCTTCATCAAAATCTATGTACTTGAGACTCTAATAAACAATGACAGACAACATGTTGGGCCAAAACAGTCCATGGCCAAGGATAAGATCGTTTTGAGTTAATGCATTCATTTACATGAGGCATTATTTTATCTTTAACTTTTTGAAAATAGAGAAGATCATGATGCAGCTTCTGGGATAAAGAAATTAAAAAGGAAACAGAGAGAGGAGAGGTGTTGCAGCTGTCCTCACCTTTGGGTCCTTTGTGGTGTCGGTTGTAGTGAGGTTGGTGATGGTTTGAGAGAAGACAGTCTTCCATCCAAATCAACAATCCCTGTCCTTTGGTTCAAACTCATGTCTGTCTGCCCTTGACCTGAAACATCCACGAAAGATTGAGGCACTGCTCTTGCTTTATCAGACACCCAGCAAATGATTCATATTTAGACTCAAGTCAGTCTGATAGTTCCAAACGGTTCTCTTTTAGTGGTAAATAGTGGATCAAATGATTGAGTTTCTGTCATGCTTGGTCACCAATTTAGCTGTCAAACAAAGAGATATAATAGAAGAGAAATAAAAAAACAGCTGTAGTCCTTAGAGGGAAAATCCAATTACCTGATCCTTTGTCAGTGCTCTTCACTGTTCTATACATCTGCATGAACACAGAACACCCATAGAGATAATGAGAAAAAGTCCTCATTGCTAAGATTATCATCTTGTTTCTCCACTCACACTACAGTTGAATCATATAGAAATACAAAAATGGAACACGATAAATGTACCAAAACAACTACGGAAAGTCATAAAATAATAACAATTTTCATACATAAGTTCAAAGGAATGAAGATTTCCCACAGTATCCCCACCTGCAAGTGACTCTTCACGTGAGCTAGGGTTAGATCCTTGACATTCATCAACTCTAAGACAGATTTTGGTGTTGCTCCTGTGACAGTTTCCAATACAAAGATGTAAACTTGTTATGCTTTTTCCAACATAGATTTCCATTTTGCACTAACTGAGGAAAGAGAAAAGGCCAATATATTCTAGATGAAAAGATATCTTAGGTTGTGAAGTAATACTTTCATGGCCTCCAAGAAGCTGGACTGCATGAACAAAATGAGCATGGAGTGTTGTAGTCCATCTCATTCTGGGAGCTCTGATGCTTCTTTTCACTCCATTGACCATTCTTGCATTTCTCTTGAAATCACGACCATAGATGTGAGGCTGATATTGATGCTGGTGATGATTAAGGTTTCTTCCTTGCTGCAAATGGGGAGGACCCAAATCTGTCATTTCAAACCCTAAGCTCAACGTTGGCTCTGCGGGACCTGGATTACTGTATCCATATTCATGGCTCAAGTCGCTTCCGCTACTGCCAGAATCAGTCGTTGAGTTCCTATCACTATAGATTGATTTTCCTGATAACCCATCGTCCTCAGCCTTACAATCTGAAACCGATGGTGGGCTAATCTGCAAGGATAGATCAGGCAAATGTGTGGTTCTCATTATAGTGTTTGAGCTTGTGAACATAACGAAAAGTTGAAGATGTTAGTCAAAATCCCTGCAGGAGGTAAGTTAACAGAGACAAGAAATTAAAATACATAGAGAGAGTGAATGAAGATAAGTGTAAGCGAGGCAGTGCCCAAAAAAAAAAGGAAAGGGAAAAGAAAATCGACAGGAAAGTGGGGTTAGAACTTCGAAGGTAAAGAAATAATAAAGAGAGCCGAAAAGGAACGGTGGGAAGTGTTGTGAATTGTGATTATCTCATGAGTACTTCATGATTTGCATGGGTTTTGTGGGTGAAAGAGCGAGTGAGTGAAGAAAGCATAGGATTGGTACAAAAAAAAAAAAGGAGAGAATATAGGCTTTTTAGTAGGATCCCCCCACTCCTCCAGGTTAGATGGAAAGATCAGAGGTTAAAATAATGCAGAGACTACAACCAGTCAGATTAAACCAAAAAAAAATTGCAGGAAAAGAGAAAGTAAGTAACAGAGTTTTATTTGGGATGATGGTTAGAAGGAAAAGTTAGTGAAAAGGGCAACTTGTGTGTTTAAGGATGCAAAGAAGGATCAGAGACCTTTCCCCCCAAAGAAATAGAAAGAAAGGGAGAGAGAAGATCTTCATAATAGGGAATGACAAAGGAGGTAGCATCCAGGGATACTTTAATGGTGATTTATGCAGGGAATGGTTGGAAATCGAGAAAACAAAAAGGGTATTATTCAAAGGAATTTTTGGAATGAAAATTGAGTCTCATAAAACTTTTCCATGGAGACGTGCATATATAAACTTCTAAAAAAATTTTTCTTCTATCTCTGAAAGCTGACCGCCTATCACATGATGTTATGCTCAAGCTGCTGCGACATTGATATTTGTTTTTAGAGAATTAACGAAGCGACAAACTCATAATCAAGCACAATTATAATCATTAATTCCATGCCATATATACCAAAACATACTTACCATTTTTCTCTTGTTTATCAAAAACCTGATTAGTGCTATGAGGCAGTTGATTTTATGATTAAAAATAGAAACCCCCGAATAATGATCAGTACAAAACTACAAACGGATAGTAATTAATGGGGAGGTCTCAGATTCACCCCAGCTCTTCAAAACTCTTGAATCAACCGACCATATTTGCCAGCTTTGGTCAAGTGTGGTTTCAAATTTTAAAAGGAGTTGGATTGGAACTTTGGCTAAAGTAAAAACCTAAACATAAAACTCCTGTTTGTAGAGTAGGGTTAGGGCCCTGCTAACCCGAATTGCCAATGAGCATTGAGCTGTACAAGCGCGAAGAAGTTGCCAAGAATCAAATTATGTGTGGGACTATTTAAGAGAGTAGCAGTGTCAGAATGGCTGGGGCGTCCGGCGACACCAGGGTCGCAGACCCACATGCAACTCTTTGTTTGGCCCTTGTTTCATTTATGTTTTTGCTCTGTTACTTTCCCATGTTTTTTTTCTTTCAATTGCCCTCATCCTATCCTTATATATACATTTTTTCATAAAAATATTGGGAATTAGTAGGTAATCTCTCACAAAGATAATGTTTAAAATTAGCATCAAGAAAAAATATTTAGTAAAATTTAAACTTAAAATCATTTTTATCGAAACAAACAAATTAATTAATTAACTCATTAATTAACTCGATTAATTAACTTTTCATTAGTGATTTATTTATATTTAATAATTAATTTTCATTCAGATCATTAGCTACTACACCTCATTATTCTCGTACATTAATTTACTATTTATATATCATCAACTATACATCTAAAAGAGATTAATTTACTCATTGATGGGGTTTATAAGAACACCTATTATCTTTATGTTTGGCAAGAGTGAAATTTATGAAAAATATTTAGCTCGTAAGAGGAATTCAAACAATATTTTCAATTGATTATTGCTGATGCAAGAATTCATTTTTCTTTTGTTATTTTAATGAATATCAACACTATACAAAGAGTTTTTTTGTGAAAATTGGGGAATAAGCCAATAAAGTTAAATTTTTTTTTTGTAACATCTTTATTATTTTATATGTAGCATATTGGTATCTAACTTTTTGAATTTTAAATAAAATTTTCATTTATAAAAAAAAATGTAAATTACAAAAAAGAACAAGATATTTGTGTAATTGACAATTTGCTACCTGGGCATACAGTTTTCGTCCAAACACAATCGTCTCATCGTTATAAAACATTTTTCTGGGGGAGGGGTGGAACAGTTCTTATAAAGCCTCAAATTCATGAGTTTTAACCATATACAAAGTGAGGCGCGTCCGGATCACTTTAAAGGAAAGCAAGTGGGAAGTCAAAGACTCTACCCAAACTTAAACGTTCAATTCAACGGGTAAGTGTATTTGTCTAATGTGTAATCTCCCCTGATGCCCCGATGCCCACTATTATTCCCTCCCCTTGTCCAAATCTCCCTGTTTTTAACCTAAAAAATCCTTGCTGTCAAGACCCACCCGCGCGTGCAAACCACAAACCTAAATTTAATCTAATAATAATAGAAAAAATAAAGACCATATTCCTCGGCGTCAACATGGTTGTTGTCACGTGACGTTACGGACGTGACCTTGTCTAGGCCTCTGCTCCATGTTAAGCTTTGTTCTCTTCTCTTGTTCTTTCTTTCTTCAAATCCCCGTTTTATTTGCTGAATTTTCCCTTTAATTTATTCTACTATTCTCGAATCCCCATGGCCTCTCCTCCGTTAATCCCATTTGTTTAACTAAAATGAAATCAAACAGTAACAAAAAGATGACTAGAAGAAAGAAAATAGTTATGTTTAAATGCTTTTAATCATTTGTTAATAGTTTTCGAAGGCCAGGGTCAGCATCTGATGCGCTCTAGGTTCCCCGGGAAATGAAAAAATTTTTTGTTTCTTCTGTCAACATGTCTCTCTATGGCTGGCTTGTAATGTTGTCAAATGCTTGGGTTTTATTCCATATTCCATGTGTTTGTCTTAAAAGAATACTTTGCTTATGATCTTTTTTTTCTGTTAATGAAATCTTTCAAACTTCTTGTTTTAATACCTTTTTCTATATCAAGATAACATATACTATTGATAATGATTAATATCATTTGATATTCAGTGATTAAGTTTAGAAATTCAAAATTGATTTAACAACACCTCCCTTTTAAATTGATCTCATGGAGTAACAGTGATTTTTCATAAATAAATATGTAACCTTCCTAGCTACCCAGGTTCATGGTCATCTCTCATTTTCTCAACTTGATTTAACAAAGTTTGGGTAAGTTTTGATATTTGAAGTGAAGATCGATCAGAAGAGTCCAGCATTAAAAACCAAACAGTGATTTGCAAATCATTCAAAACAGTGTTTTGCTTTTATTATGGTTCATTCTTTTCATACGTTGTCTTCATGGTGATTCGTGGGATTAGGTTGACATTACATCAGATCACAAAAAGACAGTAACCCTATCCCACTTCCGTTGGTTTCTGTAGGATTTTCTTCTGTCTTAATTTGTATATGCCATTCCAGGAAAGAGGACTGTATCAGTCATTTAAGGTCTCAATCATAACTATCAATTAATGAATAACTAGAAACACAACCTGGTCAAAACTAGCGTTTAAAAAGTTCAATAATTGATCAATAATGGTGAATGTATGTAATTAAAGGAGAAAATGGGTAGGCAACTTTTTGCGCGTAAAGGGATACCTAGTTAATCAATTAGTACTTCTAAACTAGTTTATTTGAATGGAAATTGAGATTGATTTTGATAAAATTAAAAATAATAATAAAAATTATTGTAATTGTGATTCAAAAAAAATTATTATAATTATGATTGAAAAAAAAATTAAGTGAAAAATTTATACTAAATGGATTTAATTAAAATTAATATTTAAATTCAACTGATGATAGTTAAAATTTAACTACACCTCATTTAAAGTACAGTTGCGTCCAAACATATGCTTAGTGAAGTGAATGAAGTCAGCCCCTACGCAACCCTAACAATATTTTTTAGCTGTTGAAACAGCTCAAACTAATAAAATAAAATTGGAAACGATTTCAGACCTTGAAACTTGAAATCTTTATCTTTTTATTTATCTACATAGATTTGAATTCTGATCTCCCTGGTACCATCCTATTTGTCAACTTACCACAGCTCAGCTTGGTGATTATCAATAACATCATGAAAGCGAAATAGATTGTTGACCCAGTTGACAGAAGAAACAAAATCTTATCAATTTGAAAAACTTCAACTTAATGCTTTGTACATGCATGCTTTCATCTATTCAATGAATCGGATTAATTTCAATCTAGATTTACTTGCAGCAAATTAAATAGAAGGTGAAAAGAACGCATGTAGATGTCAAGATAAATGACTTTAATTCAGTTCATTCAAAACCCTTCTCTTCTTTGATCTGCTGCCTCAATCTCAGTCATAGAAGAAGGCTTCATCGGGTTAAGGGTAAACTGAAGCTGATGGATGCAAGATAACTGGCCACCTAAGAAAGCAAATAACAAGACCTGTCCCCTCTCTCTACATATATCATATCATCAATTTGATGAAATTTGGAATTGACCCAAGAAAAAAAAAAAAAAAAGAAAGAAGATGGTACGAATCATATTAATTCATGAATTGAAAAATGAAAAGTGGAGCCGAGATATTAATACGACAGAAAAGGATGCATATAAGTTAGAAAGCAATCTAACAACCACTATGCAAAAAAGCAGAAAGTGAAGATTGTAAATTAGGTGAGGGATGATTTGTTTTGTCATGTGTAGTAAGGTTATAAGTTCCCCAGTTGTACGGGGTTTTATCCTCACAAAGTTTTCAATTTCAACAGCTATACTGATCAGTTTTGTTGATTATAAAAAAAAAAATGGAGCTGGATAGTACTTTTACATCACATGACCCACTTTCAGGCAGCTCATGTGCTCGCAAGCAGTTCTTTGTTTGGATTTCGCAGTGGCCACTGAGCATTCGTCTGTTCCTTCATAAAAGAGTTGATATGGACTGCAAAAAAGCTTACCCAACTAAATTAAATTAAGAGTCAATTGAATCGAAATAACTATATATGAAAGAATGAGATTGTTAGCAAATTATACTCTGGTTTCAAAAGAATTTTTGAAATGGGAAACCTGTCAGGATTTCTTAACTCTCTGATCCTCTTTACTCTCAATCTAATAGGTTCTTCTTCAGGTCGTTTTCCATTTCCCAAAGTGGCAGTTGTGGTCTATTTGTAAGAGACACAAAAAATACAAGGAAAACATGGTTTCTTAAAGCAAATTTTCCTGTTGCCAATTCACCATAAATTAGAAGCGAAGAGCAAGCGTTGCATCTTGATGACCTCATGCACAAGCCTATATTTCTCACTTTTTTTTTTTTCTTTTTCCCTTCTCCTTACCTGGCCAATTCAATGCAGCAATAAATTTTCGTCCCTGTTGTGATTCCAGAAGCTACCTTGTCAACATGCTCGTGACACTGTCTTTCGTACTCTCAATTTTTTTCCCCATAGTTGTCAAGATCCTTTTGGACCACATTTACACATTTTTGTTCGTTTTTGGGTTACAATCTTGTGTTTTTTTCTTATCCTTCTTCACCTTCTCTTCCTTGTTCTGACTCTTTCTAACATTACCAGAAAGAATGCTCTTTTTTCCTTGTCAATTGTCAAACTCCTCATCAATGGAATGTAAGAAAACGAAAACTGACAATGTCAACATCAAGTATTCAAAATTCTCTCCGTTTCCCTTTCACGAGGAATGAAAACAATCTCCATGACGTATAAAAATTGTTAGTTTCAAAAGCTTTGAACTTTGATTCTAATTTTCATTAGAGAAAAAACTATTTATTAAGATGATTACATCATTTGCTAACGGAGCATTACATCATATGACATAAAACCTGATGCAACATTCAAGGATGCATTGTCAAATATTTATGCGTCTAATTGTTTTTGAGTAATTAATAAATTAAAAATTAAAGAAATAAATATATCATTTCTATATTTATTAATACAGATTTTTCTTCTAAAATGATCACATGAAAATGACATGAATACTCAAGAATAGTGATTAGAATGGTCAGCTTTCCTGATTGGCAACAGGTTGTACTCTACCCTTAATTCCTTGTCCGATATTAAGAGACATCATTAGAAAGATAAAATGAATAATAAAGCATATATTATATGTTGTCGATTGTTCTTTAAATTAATTTATATGTTATTGAAATTAATATTTGAATGTTACAGATTCAACAAAATTTATATACGTAATGTTTTTTTTAGTTATGTAAGTAATAAGATAAAAAAAATCTGAAGGGATTTTGAAAAAAAAAAGTATATATTATATGCCATAATAATTTTGTTTTTACATTGTTAGAAAACGTCATACCGGCTAAGAGAAACTTTAATTTGGGATATGATCAATGTCAAGAATTTGGAGTTTGATCGCTTTCTATTCGATGGGTTGAGAGAAAAAAACAAACAAACAAGATCAAAAATGAAAATTAGAAGGATCAGACTGTTTAACCCATTAAGCAGATTGAATCCAAGTTTAACCACTAGCCTGTGAATGTGGTAATTAATCTAGAAGCCAAGTAATGTCATGAACAAGGGATGAACAGACATATAAAAAAATTGGTTCAAAATACAGCCCTATATTTGGCATATTTGGAAAGGGTCAGAAAATCATTATTTGTAATCTTTTTGTTTAATTAATGCATAAGACTTTGTCCAATTGTCACATTTGCTATTATAGTTTTTTCTATTTTGAAAATAAAAGGCTGCATTTTTTTATATAAAAACAAAGATTACAAATAATGAAATAATAACATTTCTTAAACTCAAATACCCAATTTAAATTAAAATATTTTGCTATGTACTTGAAAATTTTAGTTCGAATTCTAGTATAAAAATAATAAAAATCTTTTAAAATAAATAAGGCACATCCTAATATATATAATAAAAATATTATTTCATTCCTTCTCAAATGCATTTCGTATATTCATTTTTATAAAATATTAAAATTTATATATTAACATATGTTTTATATAAAAATTACATGTTATAGTTCGTAATGACACAAAAATATGAAATATTTTTTTTTATTTTGTTAAATTTATAGATAATTATTATTAAAATTTTAAATTATATTACTTTCATAATTATTTTTATATTATATTCATATCTTATCATCATATCATATTTTAAATTCTCACGAATAGCTCATCCAAAGTTAAAAACTACATCAACGAAATTAATATGATAAAAAATGACCTGTACGATATTTTAATCTCGTCTGTCAATATCGTCGAGTATGAAAAATCTAAACTTGTTATTTCAACGGGCCCATTGCCCATAGAAATATGAATGTTGTAGCTCAAGACTAAATGGGTTTTCAAATGTATAATCGAGGCCGGAAATGTAACGGGTCCTTTCCGGGCCTAATTTGAAACAGATGACTCGTTCTCGCAAAGCTAAGCGGAGTCCCGATTTGAAAAACAAGAGAGAAATAAATCATCGCTTGTTTGAAAGATCAGATCGAAACTTGAAATCAGAAAAAAAAGAATGACGATGTTTCACTTCTTCAACTGTGCGATTCTCACCTTCGGTCCTCACGCCGTCTACTACTCCGCCACTCCCTTGTAAGTCCCTCCCTCTTTGCTCGATTCTTTACCTTTTTTTTAAATATCTTTAATTTCGTAAAATTTAATGAAAATGAGTTCTAGTTAAATCTCAAACTCCGATCTGTTCGTTCAAATCGAAACAAGAACTCCCCTCTAAGCAAGAATGAACTAAGATCTATTAAACAAATGTTAAGATAGTTTGATCAAATTGTTCAAAAGCTATAATTTGGAACTGATTGGATGTTGTTGTAGAAAAAAATTTAGTTAGTTTACTAATAGTAAATTATGTTTATGCAGATCGGAGTATGATACGCTTGGTACCTCTGTTAAAACTGCCCTTGTTTATCTCGGAACAGCTTTGGTAAAGGTCAGTACAACATGTAAATATCGTGCGTGCTAAACTTTAATCTCGTGTTTATCGGGACACTTTTCGGATAGCTAATTTGTTTTGTTTTGATTTTATATGGTGGCAGCTTGTTTGCCTGGCAACGTTTTTGAAGGTGTCTGAGACTGATGGCTTTGATCCATACCAGGTATTTCAATTCTTTTAGTTTTGAAATTTGAATCTGTATGAATGAATGCAAATTTTGCGCTAATTATACATGTTTGCAAATTTTTATTTTAATTTGTGGCTGTTTTGTTTGATCTAGTTTTTTTGGTTAGATTGAAGATGATGTAAAAGTTAGCTAGCTAGAAAATAATGTGAAACTACTTTCTTGTGTACAGTTGCACAAGGGTGTGGTAGTGATATGGCTTGTTACACTGCCATGACTCTTAATGGACAATCTATGTATTGCAACTTATCAGTAATCATGTTACTTATGCGTTTTCAGGAACTTTTGAAAGCACTGATTGGTTTTATAGATGTTGCTGGGCTTTATTTTGCTTTAACACAGTTGACTCACAGGAACATCTCTCAAAATCATAAATTTCAAGCTGTAGGACTCGGTGAGTGAGATTTTGACTCAATCATTTAAGTTGAAATCCAGCTTTGTCCCCTTCCTACTACCCACTCCCCCCTTCCAAATAAAAATAAGAAAAAAAAGCATCATTTTATGTTTGTGGGTTTTGACCCTTAAGGGTGTCACAATTCATCAGATCATCTAAATTATTGTTGAGTTGAATTACTAGGAGCAAGCCAGCAAGGCTTGATATTTGTAACAAATAAAATAAATATCATGATATTAATAGAATTTTCATACTAAATTCAGTCCAAGAAGCTTGAAATCACTTAATATTCTAGTTTGAAGTATTTGTGGAGTAATATCTTAATTTGGAGTAGTTTTTCCAATACTGTTTTTAGTGAATGTTTGATGCTAGTTTTTCCCTGATTTTAACAGTTAGCAAACCATTGAGGACAGAAATTTAAAATCAGTAATACTCTACATAATAGATGGATAAAATTTTTTTATTTGAAGATGTGGAGATGAGCTTCATCTAGCATATTTTTATGGTTCTTTTCACTTGCTAACTTAAGCACTATGGCTTCTTTCTTTCCATGTTGATAGGATGGGCTTTTGCTGATTCAGTTCTACATAGATTGGCACCCCTTTGGGTAGGAGCAAGAGGACTAGAATTCACTTGGGATTACATTCTGCAAGGCCTGGAAGCAAATGCTAATTTGGTATGTTCATTTCTTAATGGTTGGAATGTTTCTTTTCCAACTGCTTTGTTGTGCATTCTTGTTTCTGTATCAGTAGTTAATTACAATTTGCAGAGGTGTTCAGAGATTAGAATAATGATTGTGTAACAGCAAGATCTTAGAATTATGTGTTTCTCTAATCAAAAGCGAAATTAGAATTAATCTCGCTCCTTATGGACATCTCTATCCTTTTCTCAATTCAGGTGTTGAGTATATCTCTTGCAGCATTGGGATCTTTGATGTGGCTTCGCAAGAACAAGCCCAAGACATTGATTCCCATAATATATGCATGTGCTGCAATTGTTGCAACCATGCCATCCATTACAAGGTCTGTTTTAACTTGTCACCACATCTGCCCACAACTTTCTCTTTGTTTCTGCTTGGCCACAACCTAACCTTTTATGTTAAATCGTAAGATTATATACATGGTCTTTGCTTAAATACTCAATGAAAACTTTTTCCTTGGCTAAATTTTGGCAGCTATCTAAGGCGAGGATTGGGATGGCACTTTCCAAAGGTGGTCGGCTTTGAATTGTTCACATCTTTGGTGATGGCTTTTATTAGTTGGCAATTGTTTTCTGCATGCCAAAGGCCCTCTGTATGAGGAGCATATTTTACGCCCTGCATCGAGATTTTCATTGGCTATCAATTCCACTTCACGAGATTCTTTCCTACTCAGTTTTTCTTCAGGTTCTTCTGTTGTCTACATTAAGTTTCAATTGTCTTTGATGTAGTTTAAAGGTTTTTATTGTTGTTGGAACTATCTAACATTAATACAAAGATTTTCGCCGAAGGCATGATACTCAAATTTTGTATCTCCTAAAAATAGAGAAAAGGTTTTAAATGTAGAATTTGGTAGCATTATTGTTCCATACCTTCTCTTCAAGGATACAACCAAAAAGAATTCGCATCAACATTGGACAAAAGATTAAAAGAGGTTTTTGTCACCAAAGCAAGACAAATCCTTGAACACAAAAGTGCTCACTGTCACTGCTCAGATTCTTCTAAAGATGCTCAGGCTTTTCATTGCACGTAGAGGGTAGGGCTTCCCAACTTGTTCTTCCCTTGCCATGCGCCTTAAAGGAGCTGACAACATTAGCAAAGCACTGCTCGGTGCACACTGGCAACTCAAAGGAAACAAAATTTTTGTTTGTTTTGAGACCTCTATAGGAACTTATTCCTCCAATGTAAACCACTTTGGATGTTCTCTATCGGATTTTGCTGAAATGAAAGGGTTCGGGATTATCTTTGAGATCGATCGTGCAGGATTTTGCAGACAGGGAGGGAAACCAAAGGAAGTGCCGTATGGAGAGAAGCAGTTGATTGGAGAAACATGAGATGAGGGGATGGGCCCTTTAAAGGAGGAAGCTCTTCAAACATGCCATTATGTCAGGTCGGGTCTCAAAACGTGGGATAAATTTGTACAGAACCAACAATATAGAGGTTAGACTTCAAGCAGGTTCATCAATGGCAGTAGAAAATGCATGAAAACAAAGATATCAGTCTAGTTTCAAATGTTATTGTTAACAGTTTGGCTCTACGATAGATTAGAGGAGGTTTGCTGAACATCAATATGGTTGATAATCAAACAACACCAGCAACCGAGCCCGCGCAAATAGAAAAAGATAGAAAATTAACCATCTGAACATATATAGTTTTACAGCCTGATCGAGTTTCCAGTAGGCTACCAGCAGAGCAGATTAACTGCCTTTCAAAACTACAAGTTAATAACATATCAAACATCCATAGCTTATATACGAACCCATGATGCCATGACTGAATTGCAAGTTCATGTCTGGCAGATGCTAAGATATAATTGTCTCCAAGCATTTTGGGACAACCGCAGGGTTTACTTGGCTCAGAGGAACTGCTGCTCGGAGAGCATGAAAGATGCTAACATCCAGTATGATTGGTTTTCTTCCTATATTGGCAGGCTCAAATACACAAACATCATGTTCTTCCAAGTTGTTATCATTCACAAAATTCCTCCACCCACAAGAAAGCCCTCCATAATCACGATTTCCAGGATAATAAAATCTGGCCCTCCATACTCGCTTGTTAATACGTAGAATCACATCTGCGCTTTCTTTTGAGAGGTATTTAGCCATCCATGCAGTAGGAATTGCCTGAATGGACCAGAAAATGCAAGAAACAAGGCTGAGCTTTAACACCATCATTGAATTTGATTGGAGAAACAAGGCAAATGCACAAACCATAAACTACCAATCTTTTTGCTAATGTTAATAAATAGGACGAATAAAAGACAGTGTCATTGAGAAAAGGAAAGCCCTATAAACCAAAAGTTCGATCAAGTTCAAGGGCAAAGTTTACCATATAAAATCGTCTCCCTACATGCGTGGGCTTCATGACTACCATAAAACCCTCTTTGGTTAATGCTTCCCGTGCCTTTAAGATGATATTTGTTTTCTCAACTTCAGTCACGGGCCTTTTACAAGTTGGGCGCGGACCACAAAAGACATCTCCTTTCATTGTTGTATGTTCAAACTCTGAATCATTTATATATTATGATGGAAAAGAGAGTACAATCATCAGTCACCCAATTTGAGTTTCTAGCAAGGCGACATATTACATTTTAATTTAAGTCATTAATTACAAGACAGATTCCTAAAGTGGGTCTGAAAACAATGAGGCACAACAAATGAATATCCAATAAATCACCAAGAAATTCCAGAAACCATTGTAAAGACCATAATATTGCAGTGTCAACAATAAAAAGTAGGCTGCAATCTACCATGGAAAGCAGGTTTTATGGATAGAATAAGTTTTAAATTTGCTCCTACCAGTTTCAAACTTTGGTTTTCCAGCAAGAGTAGAAAGCTCTTTGCCTCCAAGGCTCTGCCTACCATGGATGGAGGACATAGTAGAAGAACCCACATTTGGCATCTTCTTATTAGTAGCTGTAGAGTTGTTAGGTTGTCTTGATGGCCTGGTGCCAATGTCATCGTTAGTAGATTTTTCTGGACTGCTTTCAAGACCACATCGTGAAGAATTGTGCACAATTTCATCAGGATTTTCCTTCATGTTTCCTTTTGTTTGGTGTCCACTGTCAAATTCTGTATGCATACACTTCCTCACAAAATAAGAAGATGGCTTCTCGCACAAGCTCTGGCCATCAAACATTAGAACATCAAAATGGGACACTCCATTGTACTTGAAGATCAAAAAGTCATTCTCTACCATAGAATGGTCTTTTACAAAATTTTTCCATCCACGATCGAAGAACAAGGTATCATCATCTGCTGTTAGTCCTACATCCCATATGATACTGCTAGGACCTTTAAGAGTCACAGTTTCCGG
Organism: Durio zibethinus; assembly: GCF_047325235.1. Taxonomy (NCBI): domain Eukaryota; kingdom Viridiplantae; phylum Streptophyta; class Magnoliopsida; order Malvales; family Malvaceae; genus Durio; species Durio zibethinus. The sequence goes on from NC_143181.1 coordinate 2,031,702, forward strand.
AAGTTTTTTCTTAATATTCTTAGCAAACTTTTCTGGTATTTCCTGCAGTTTCATTGATCATTAAGATGCAATGTGAAACTCATTATTAGAAAATTTGAACTATCCAATATCAAAGGAAAAGAATATGAACAAAGGCGCAGCAACTCCTAAATCTCTAAAATTACTGAATTTTCTAGCAAAGAACAAACCAAAGAAAGGTTAAAAGTGATTGCCAAAAGCCTGCCTAATACCCCATGTTTCCTACACCAAAATCCAAAATGTCGTAAATGTGACAGGCATGCAGACTTGTGGAATATGATAACAAGATCGCTCTTTCACCCTTCGAGTTTGCAGCTTGATTGCTAGAGAAAAACACCCAAAATGCATGCAATTACATAAAAATTAGTGTCCAAAAAGGGTGGTCAGTTTACCCCCTGGTAAAGTCAAGGGATGGACTACGTACTGAAACGTTCTTGATTTTTAAGAGTTCCATTTTCAACTAAGCAAATATACAGCAATCAAAAGCACAAAGCAGGACAGGCAACAGAAGAGGCAGTGCCAAGACGGAACTTACAAGCCGCTGAAGAAAATCCCCACGGAGAAACTGAGAGAAATGAATGGACTGAAAATGGGTCCAAAAGATTTCCTCCTCCAAGCTCCTACAATCCTTACACGTATCTCCCATTGGCTTAACCACACAGCTCTGCACCCAAAATTCAGATGATTAAGAAAAGAGAAAAAGAGTTGACGACCCATCACACTAAAAAAGGACTGCAGATCTCTAGAAGCTGAATAATTTAAAGAAGAGAAAACCCACCAGAAGCAAACTAAATTTTAACTCATGTACAAAAATGGTAGATGTAAATCACTTACCCTGAAGAACTAGATATGCTCCAACTTTGTGAGAGTAATAGCTAAGAGACCAGAGAAAATAGATTAGCAAATGGAAAATAATAAGTTGTTAATAAGCCAACAGTGAACCTTGACCTGGTTTTAGTTATTAATGAGATAAATCTTTGCTTTAATGGTTCATTTGTTTCTCAATCCATTGTTCCATTAGAAGCAATGAAGAATCCAAAGGCATTGAAATGAAAATGCAAAAGCAAGCAAAATGAGTAAAATATCATACATTGGTTTGTACACGAGAGAGAACAATTTTGTAGGTTGAAGAGCCGAGACTGAGACCCAAAGTGAGAGTCAATATCTGAGAGAGTCATCTTAAAGGACGAGCCTTTTGGTTTTGGAGTGTTGCAAGAGTTTGGAAACACGTGAAACACACTTGGCAATTGACAGTTGACACTCCCCACGTAGGTGTTGGACTGAGCTGAACTGTTTTCGCTTTGGGAGTTGGGCTGGTCTGCGCAACCCCATTATGCTTGGTCTACTTCACTTTCACTCCATCCGCTCATAAATCATTGAAATATACATCTGGTAATCCCAATCGTGGACTTTTCTTTTTTTGACCTTTGGCTCTCTCTCTCTTTCTCATAATGGATTTGAAGACAATCATGTTTGATGACATTTATTTTCATTTCCTATATAGTAGTAGTAAAATATACTATTTGAATGAATATTTACTACATTCTTTTGGTAATTGTGTGAATAACATAAATATTTTTTCAGCTAATAATTTTTAAAGATATTTATTCCATGTATGTCTGAAAATTTTCAGCTTGAAAACTTATTAAATTCATTTCTTTTACATAATAATTTTACATTGTATAATAAAAGTTGAGAAAATTTTTGAATCAATATTTATTTCAATTGATTTATGCAAACTTTTTTTAATATATAATATTTATCAAATTTAAAATTTAAATTCTAATAATTACAATCTTTTGTTTTTATCCTCAAACTAAAATCTTCTACGAAAAAAAAGAGGGATTTTGTTTAAAAAAGAAACCCAATAATTCCCTTCCTGCAGCCATTCAACAATCAGGTTTGGCATATGCTACCTGATTATGTCTATCTGGAAGGTAATAATGACAATAACAGATTCCAGACCTGTCACTTAACACAATAGTAGCTGCTTTTCCACTTTGCCTGTTAGGGCCTTCCTTTTCCAACCCGAAGAATATGCACACGCAATTCAAATTGGCGCACAAATTCAAAAATACAAATGTCTCCAACCTCAATTTCATTACTATGGACAAAGTCCAACCATCCACGGCATAAAGTATGACTTGTATGCACTCTTGTTGTTGGAACAGAATTCACAGCCAACAAGCTCCTTTCAGATTCCGACGCACAATCTCAGTCTTGCACTTAGGGAGATGTTCCATTGCAAAACTGATATGGAATATTCTGGGTCACAAAAAATTAAAAAGTAGTACCTAAGCAGGTTTCATGGTTTCTAAATAAGATATCCTGAAAGATGTAACTAGTTGATCCAAGACAGCAGGTAATGGCTAGAAGAATTTCCACGTGGAAGCACAAAGTTAATTATTAAGAAGGCTGTCTAGATCCTGTAGTAGGAGGAAGTTGTTGCCAACTAGTGCCAGAGATGTAAATGCATGATGATCAATAAGTTAAGAAACTTGTTTCGCAGCTCCAAAAGCCAAAGGATCAATATTAAGAAAAGTTTCTAGAGTGCAGAGTGATTTAACACTCTACACGTTTGCCGAATTTTACATTCATACAATAGCACGATGCACAATGAAAATTACCTGATGCACACGTAGGCTTGTGAAAACAATGTCCTAGACAAAAATCTGGGGCGAAAAACTGAGAAGGAAACAGCTTACCAATGTATATGAGCCACTGACATTGAATCTTCTCATAATTCTTACAAAAAAGGGGAAGCATGAATCAAAAGATTGAGCCACTTTTTTCTCTTCAAATTCTCCTAACATATGTATACAGCCTCTGCCATGCAGATCCAAGTCATCTTCTTTTTCAGTTGTTTTCAAGATGGTTCCATCTGTTTCAAGAGACGGGAGTCTCTATCAGGAGGAAGATCATGTGATATAAATCATCAGTGAAGTTCCAACAAGAATCGGATTGACTGTTCTCACACGTATGCACAATTACACAGTCACGAAATTTCTTGCATTGCATTTCTATGAGAGGCAAATTCAACAAGAAAAAGAGGTATCTACGCTAAGATAAGATATTGAATACTAAATAAGACTCCACTTGCATTGATACCATAGTTTTTACCTAGTGCTTGTAAAAAACAAGTTTTTGTTGCTGACTTGCTGTCGTGGCTATTGCTTTCTAGAATAATGAATTTGAAGAAAAGCAACAAATTTCTTATAACAGAGAACATTGCCAATTCAATACAAAAACCATATTTGATACACAAATCCCGAAGAATGAAAGAGATTCATTTCCTTGCCATGGTTTTCATCACAGGAAGTTAATCCTTGACAAGTTTTAGTTGCAAGTATCAACTCATGCCCATAATGGTCTTTATCTGACACATCCTCGTCGGATTCTGAAGAGCTCCCTCTACTTCTCTTTAAAACCCCTTCACAGTCTTGATCCAATGTAACACCTCTATCCTCCCCATCTCTCTTTTACCCCACAATTCCATCAAACTCACTCCCACCTTGATTGCATTTACAATGAAAAACAACTTCTTCCTTGCAAGTGCTTTGATCAAAAACTTTTACATCGAAAACCAAGTCACATCATACTTAAAAACCAAGAAATCACCACATTCTAAGCTATGATCTCTGATGAAATCAGCCCACCCTTCATCAAGGAACAAGTCAATATGTTTTTAAGCTAATTCAACAACGCAACTATACCCACTTGGTCCTTTTAACAAAACTGACTCAGAAATTCTTCCCTCCAAGTTTCTGTTAAACCCCACTGGAATTTTCTGTTAAACATCAGCAACATTCCAAGTAAATATAATTAGCTAAGCTAAAAAGGAATTCATAACAATATTTTCACTAAACCATAACTTTTGCATTGAGGATAAAGGCGGTTGGCACTTGAAGTAGAGGAGAAAACGTTGAGAAAGTGTGGTCGTCTCGATTTCAACAGCGCTGCTGCAGCGTTTGATTTGCTTTCTTGACCCCTTTTAAAGCTCTTTTACTCATTAAATCAATAAAATTTCGTGGAATTATAAGGGTAAAAACAAGAAAAGAAAATAAAAAATTTTGCCGGGAATCAGGAGGAGCAAATTGATGAAGAGAGAACAAAACAGTTTTTTTTTTTTCGACACCGTTTAGTTCTTTGAGAAAAACTTCGGACCCTTTTTCGAAATTCCTGTTTTGTCCCTTTAGTTTGGGTTGTGATCTTAGCCGATTTGGAGGCGGTGTGTCACACGTATCTCTTTGATTCGTTAATCTTGCAGTGTAATTCAATAATAATATGAGCTCGTGGAAAATGCTGACAGCAATACTGAACCCGGGTTTAACTGAAACCTGTCATGTCAGCAGAGAGCGAAGCCTTCCGTAATTAAAATATTAGGCAAATTTTTTTTACTAACATCATTATTAACAGTTACCGTAGATCCATCCGTTTTCAAGGCCTAATTTTATATTCGTAAATTATTTGTTTAATTAACATATTTTAAAATTAAATTTGATCGAATTCTGATGATTCCATGAATTGAGAAATGCTTTTTTCAACATATCCATGGGCTTATATTAAGAAATGCTTATTGCATAAGTAATAAGGTTAAGCAATCGATGCAAACATAAAAAAAAATTTACGTTTCGCTAATCTATTTATTTAATTAATAAATTTTAAAATTAAATTTAATCGAGTTCGAATGATTCCATGAATTGAGTTTACTTCCATTAAGCTTATTTAACAGAAAATAATAAATAAGTTATGTTGCAAGTTCAATAGAAACATAGATTATGCAAACTGTCCAGGTCCAACCCAAAAAAGGCTTCTTCTTTTTTTTTTTATCTCAATGTTACATATATCATATAGGGACGTGAGCTTTGGGGAAAAGGATTCATCAAATTTCAGACCTATACATCATTGAACTCAGCATAACAGAGACAAACTGGCAGAGTAAAAACAAGGATTGGGATTGGGTTACTAAATCTTGCTGAAAGATGCCATTGAAGACTTTGACATGTCATAAATCTGAAGGGGGGATTTACCCATGTGATAGTATGGACAAGTCAAAACTCAAAATCCACCTGCCTAACTCACACATGATCAGACAAAAATAGGCTCAGACAAGAAATCCTTTACCAACCACTCACCTAAGTATCCAACTTACCTATTTGCACAAAAAAAAAAAAAGATTTATCAGGACAATCTAAAAGAATAAGATTAAAAATGAATTTCATGTAGCACAACTCCAGCTGGTGCCACCATTTCTGCTTCAAAAAGGTTCTTTTATTGGTGCTTGAAAACTTGGATGATGAAAAGAAAATAGAAATTTTCCTGATAACAGATTGTTTTGGAGATGATTATCGATCTGATATATAATAAGAGAGGAAAGAACAATGGAGAAAACAAAGGATACGCGCAAGATTTGAACTTCACTGCATTTGTCAAAAGCGGAAGCTCTCTTCTGTGTGTTCATAACCTTTTCAATTCTATTTTGCATTACAAAATACTTAAATCTGAAGCTGACATGCCAATTTAAACCAAACTCTACATGATGCTAGAATACGATTAATACACCAAAAAGATATTTTCAACAAGAATGAAGAAAAAAATCCATCTTCTCACAAGTAATTGATCCAAGGGAAGGGCAAAAGAAACAAAACATCCAGTACCATACCTTTGCATCCTTTCCGGTTGGCTTGAATATCTCCGATCAATTTGAGTCACAAGAAGCCTTCTTGGGGGAAGTTGCAAGGAGTGTCAGAAGGGTCCATCTTTTTAGGTTTTACAATTTTTCCTTTAATGAAAGCAAAATCTCCGTACAAGCGTCCCGTATCTATGTTTCTGGACCTTCAGATACCGTGGATAAATCATTCCCTTCAACAAATGATGGATTAAGAAACTTGGCCACAAAAGCCCATGTCTTGTAAACATCTTCAAAGTTGGTCAGGAAACCAAGTGATGCTGTAATAACTTTTACTCGAAAAAATAAGTTTTTACCATCTTGGCAACCATTAGCCATTGGCTGGTACAAGGCTGAATTTTCAAGCTCGAGTTCCCTGCACTGCTGCTTCACATTGTCCACAACTCGTACATGACTGAGTATACCAATGCCAAGAGAAATATCACTCTTCTCAGCTAGCTGCTGAACAACTTCAGGGTCAATTAGTCTTCTTCCCTTGCTGTCTCGCACATTAAAGGCTACAGCTGCACCTCTTTCATATTTGATCTTTGGGCCGTATATTTGCACAAGATGCAATCCCCTGCTTTCATCTGAACTAGGTAGCCGAAGTTGAAGCAATGAGGTAACAAGCCAATTGATCAGGTAACGCAGTCTAAGGGTAGTTTTGTTTAGACCCAATATATTAACATGATCAAGATGCTGGCAAATTATCTCAGGCTCCTTTCTTCTGCACTCTTGTTCATCATCATACTCTTCATCAGTACCAGATTCCTCATTAATCAAGGTAGTCAATGATATTTCTCCAGGCTCCAAGCGGCTCGGATTTTCATTGCAATTGTCTTCCACAGTAAAAGATACTTTGCGGCCCATGCTTGCCACTCGATCTTCCTCTTCCAAACCAAAAAATCTACCATTGGCAAACCTACTCCCTTCCCTACTTCCTAACAGCCTAAACTCACCCTCAGTCTCTCTCCTTATAGCACTCTCTTTCTTTTCTTGGTTGATTTCAGGGGCCAAGGTATTTTCAAGCACACCATTCTTCAGTTTGAATCCATTTACATTAGAACTCAACATAGAATTAGCCAGCTCTGACTCATCCCTGATACCAGATTCTTCTTGAATCTCCCCAAAGTTGTGGGAATCTTTACCATCATCTCCTGAAGCAGGGTCCGTTTCAGCAGGCTGTTCTTCAGGGATCTCCTTAAATTGGTCTGACTCATGTGACACTGACAATACAGCTGCATCAAAAGACAACACAGGATCTTCGTGCAATCTCATGTTTATTTTCGTGTCACCATAAATTGGACTCATAGTTATTTTTGAATTCAGTTTTGGCGACAGCCGCTTATTGTTTCTCTTCCCAGAAAAACATGATGGCGGTAAGTTTGAGTCTGTTTTCTGTCTGGTCAGTTGGCCAGAATTATCAGACCCAAATGGACTCTGACCCAAATCAATCCAGTATGAATTGTCTGATGATTCATCCTCACTGAAAATTGGACTCTTCATGAGATCACCAACTGAAAGGTTCTCAGCTTCCTCAAAAATGGTGCTTGCTCCATCCCTATCTGAAATATTATCATGATCCATCTCAGTCTCAAAAACGTCCCTGACCTGATTAGAAGAGAAAACACCAGAAAAGGCAGGCATCTGTGATCCACCATTTCTCTCGGGCAACGATTCTTCATTGTCTTTAACAGTTTCATCTTCAAGTCCAGCTAAAACATCAAGCCCATCTATAGAGTCACCTAGGTACTGTGGATAAATAGGGAGGATCTTCACCATTCCAGAGCCGGTATGCCCACACTGATTTTGCAAGCTTGCCATCACAGATTTCTTGATCAGAAGGCATCCAAAACCAGTTGGATCATATCCAAATAACCTATAAAATGACGTGATAATAAACTCTGGCCTAAATAAGGACAAGCCAAGAGAATCCATATCCTTGGGACCTAATGACCCAGCATCAAGCAATACATGCCAATTGTTTTGTTGAGCAAGGGCCATCCACTGGTAAGAATACTTTGCCCCAGTCACTCTAGACTGAACAGGAAACACAAAAAGACCATTTGCATGGCTTTTCTTCCTCCTTTTCTTGTCTGAAATTTGTTTTCGCAGCTCCGTAGAGCAAAGTTTCAATGAGGGCCATTTAAACCAAGCATTGTAAACCTTAGCACCTTTCTCTTTAGCACATTGAGCCATCCAAATCACAGACTGGCTCTCATGATCAAACATAGTCAACAGTTTTTTATTTCTTTGAAAAGGGTAAGCTTCAGCAAGCAATTTAAATGCTGACCCTCTACTAACAGTAAAAACAAGGCCATACTCATTTGCAGGGATGTTTAAATGATCCAAAATCCTAGTCTTTATGTCATGTTCCACAGTGCCACTCTCAGCGCCTCCATAAAGAGCATGATTACTCAAATTGGCAGTAATTTCAGACAAAGTAAATGTTGATGTATCCCAATACTCTTGAGTTTGATTATAAGAGAACAGCCCAAACCCGCAGTAATCGAGACATACCTTAGCAGAAGATTCAGATAAATGCCCATACTCCTCCACTCTCAGATGGTCAATCTTCTCCGTTGCTTGAAACTTGGGGTACACCGTGAGGAACTTAGAAAAGGCATCTTGGAGGTTTGGAATGGAGTCTTCAGAGCAAAAAGTCCGGTCTGCAACATGGGAGGTGGCATTCAAGAATTCATTTTGGGCACGGAGCCTGGCCAGTGACCTTGATCGTCCCATGTTTCCTTCTTGGTTCAAAGACGCAGAATCAATATCTTGGGATTTAGCGAGAGAACCATCTTCAGATGCTTCTTCAAGAGCTTCTCTGAGTTTGTTTTCTTGCAATTGGCGGAGCATAGAAGGCTTTCTCTTCACGTCCTCTTTCAAACCAGAACCATTTCTCCTTTTGGTTTTCCTGTCCGCTACTAAAGCTGCACAGAAGGATATTGGTTTCCATAGTGAAAAATGCATCAATGGCTGCCCCTCTTCCCTCACTGTATCAAATCTAGCTAATTTGCAGAAACCAAACCCAGCCCAAGCTCAACCAAGAACCAAACTTTTTTCTCGTTTAATTCAAAGAAGCCGTAAATAAAAGCAAAACAAGTTTAAAACTAGGGCGGAAAGCAAAAGGGGTTTATGTTTTGTTTCAGAATCAAGCTTTAGCTTTTTGAAAACAATCGTAATCTAGGTACAGAGCCCTTTACTTTATTGCCCAAAACATTCAGAAACAAAGATTGTTGAACTAAGACTCAGAGCTTTTGTAAGATCAAAGAATAAATGGCCATAAAAAAGAGAATGAATAAAAAAGAAAACAAAGTTTATACCAGGTTAGAATAAAAGAAAGCTTGGGCTTTGATCAAAGAAGAATTAGCTTTAGCATATTATCCTTCAAGGGCCCATAATTTGAGGGTTCAAATTCAAATTCCACAACACCCCGAGTCTCAACCCCACCAAAGTTGTGAAACCCAGATTCAAAGGCATCTCTTTAAGAAGAGGAAGAAGAACAAAACTACCCCAATTTGAAATTCCCCAAGAAGGAACAAGAAATGATAAGTAATGAAGAAGGAAATACAAGAGCGCACAAGAGAGAAGCACAATGAAGAGAAACAGAGAAGACTCTCAACAACTGCTGGCCTACTGTCAGTGCTCCCTCACCAACCACCCCTTCTGTTTGTGTGTTTTGTTTTCTCTTTGAAGATGCAGTAGCGGTGGCCAAAGAGCAAAATAAAAGCCAATCCTTTTCAGACCAATCAATACCTCATTTACTACTGGCAGTTAACACAAACATCTCTGCATTGAATGCCGCTGCCTTTCTCCTTTGCGCACCATTATTACACCTCACTTTTTGACTGTACCATTTTGCCCCTCTCCATCGGCCAGCTCTGTCTCTTTCTTCACTAGGACAAACTCCTTCACATACAGAGTGTACTTTCTATTCAACATACCGAGTTTTTATCAACCCAAGCAATTTTTATTCCAACTCTTGGTTTTAAATCTTTTGTACAATATGAAAAATCTCTGTAGTGGTGGACAACCAATCCATAACAGAAAAGATGCCATAGGTGCATCCAAGCTTCCAGGAAGTGTTTGTTTAATTTTTACTGTTCCTTTTTGTGCCAATAAATTTGTTTAGATTATTGTAGAACCATATGTCTGAATGTGAAATGTAATGTACCCCATCTATGCAATGATGCAAATTATGCAAATCCAATACATAATTTTTAAAGGAGCAATGATTTAGATTGAATCTTAAACCCTAACATGCTTCAAACTTTACCTCACTAATAATGTTTATAGGCCTTGTTAACTTCAATCGATCAAAATTTGTAGCTAAGAATTTCCTAAGAAAGCATAATTCTAATAATACTAACAATAATGGTTTGTTCATCTGACAATCAATCAAACATCAATGGCCTCCTCAAGCAAAGCTACCTACTAAATTCCTGTTGATTATCATCGCTCGATTTTTCCTTTGTTTCTCATCCACCCAAGGGGAAAATTAAATTGCAGTCAGGGTAGGAATGACTTTTTGGGCTATCACCTAGGATTCCAACGAGTTTTTGAGGAATATTAGAAAACAGACGAGTGTCGATTGGACTTTTCATTGTCACATTAAAATTTTGACTTGACATTTTCAAAAAAAAAAAAATGAATTTTGTTTTTCTTTTATATTAAATTTAGGTATCAAAATTTTGAAATTCACCGTTAAAGTTTTCAAGTTGTATGTCAAAAGGAATTGCTTTTACTTTTCCTCTTTGTCAAGGATTATTTTTTTAATGACCTCGAATTTTCAACGACCCTTATATTTCAACTTTCAAGATTGTCTGAAAACTAGTAATTAGGTATCTAACTGTATGTGAATGTCCATGTCTCCAACAAAACATTTAACATGGGAGTTTGCTTGGCTGTGAAGTTTTGTTCCCAATATTTTTTTTCTTCTTCTCAAAATCAGATTTTTTTGTTTATAATACCTTTTTTCTTGTGTTTTCTCTTCTTTTTTTTTAAGTCTATATCATGTAAACCTTCAATGTTTTTATCTTGTATTTAGGATAAAAACATTGAATAATCTTTTTATTAAATTAACATTTACAATTTTTTTCAATATCTCTTCTGACATTCAAAATGAATAAATTAATATCTTTTAGATTTCTTATAGTCCTGTCCTTTGACAAGTGGGGTTGAAAAGAAAAATAATTTGTAGAGAAAATTAAACTAATTATTTGGAAACTTAGATTTGTCTGACAATGTAAGCTTTTACAAATTATTTGGATAAACTTCTGAAGAGTGGTATTAGAATAGAAGGAAAAGGAGCAATACGGACAAGAAACACAAAGGACCAAAGAAACAAGCCAACTTAGCCAACAGAAGAAGAAAAAACAACAGAAACTGCCCAACCAGAAAACTTCTGAAGCTAAAAAGAAGAAAGCAACAGAATTATTGAGCTAATAGTCCCAATCTCCAAGTTTAATCCACACATTAGTATATAACTGATTAAAAATGAAATAGCTGGTTGATAATAGTATAGTATTTGACATGCACATGCCCCATTTTTTATTTTTTTCTTTCAACAACAACGTGACTCGTCATGTAACTGAGATTTTTGGAGTAAGTATGTAGTAACATTCCAAACTTCAAACTTGTGTTTTTGTTTGACAGCACGAACCTCGATGCTGTATGTCTTTGCTCTTAAATGCTGTTCCTCACTTCACTTGGCACGTTTGTGGTCCTTGATGTCCCTGTAGAACAACAGGGTTTTAGAGCACAAAAACAACACTTTTCTCTATGGTAGGTAGACATTTATGACTAAAATTTGCAAGCAATTGAACAAGGAGGGAGGCTTTTTTGAAGTGATGGATTTTGCTTTGGGTGCTTTTTCTGTTCTTTCTTTAAATTTTTGTTGAATCACTTTTCTTCTGATGTCAATTTCATTTAAATTTTTTATCTTTGCCATAAAGTTCACCAATATCCAAGCCACTCTAGCTTAAAATTTTTCTCTTTAATTCTCGAGATGAGACAGCCATGCAAATGTTGGTGGGTGATGTCTTTTCTGCATCCTTCTTTATGGCAATAATATCGCTATTGTTTGCTGATCAGAGTGAAGCTTTTGGTTTTGGCCATTTCCCTTGCAAATCATGGTCTTACCATCTCCAATGGCCTTTCAAGAAAATGCCAGAAAAAGCCAGAGTTCATGGCACAATAATCTAAACCCCAAAGATGACATATTCGTTCACCATCCAATCTATAGCCTGAATACTGCTGGGACAAGCATATAATATATTGATAAATGTCGTCAAATAAGAAGGACAGCATCATGATATTCAAATAAACAATAAACAATGGAAGAAAGACTGGGAAAAAGGTCATAATTAATGTGTTGAACAAATCAATTATACAGACAAATTTCTCTCTTATCTTCTAGAGTTTATTATAAAAATCATCTGATTCTTCTTTGATCCATGCAATAAAAATTTGGACATGTTGAGTTGGATAGTGGTCAATTATTTAAGAAACTCCAAATCTTAGTGTTCCTAAAGAACATTGACACCTAGAAGGCAAAACAAATTTCCTTCTGGGATCCAGACAAGACAACTTGGAATGGAAACAGATAAGAAAAGAAAAAAAAAAATGTTAGTGCTCAGAAATTTCAAAGTACCAAATGCCCAAAGCAAAATGAAATTTCCGAAGTACCGAAAGTACGTAAAATAAACCGTACACATGGTTTCCAAAAAGGAAAATTCCTTTGGTGACGCTTCAATTTGCAATAAACATGGTCGTTTGCTTATATACTATTGAGATTGAGGTGGTTTTGTTTCATTAATCAAAAAGTCAGGACAGTCCCAAGAAGATTTTGTTTTAATGGATATAATTGCGCTAACATTAAAATTTACAACTTTAATTTCCATACAGTAATCAAAAAGTCAGGACAGTTTGGGTTTGGCTTGGGTGTGGCTCCAAGAAAGAAACACCAAAGCAACCCCAACCAAGTGACTAAATGCCTTAGCCATAGGCTCGGGGCCTGTCTGTGCTGGTACCAGGCCCAATTGATTTCAATTGCCTAGAATTATATTCTACTAATATAGGAAAATGCTTACTTGCAGGGAAACAGAAAGAGAGTGCCACACTGCCAGACAGACAGATTCTGGTATTTGATCTCTCTAACATGTTTTTTAATAATCTTCTTGAATCAAATTTTGGCAAAACTCACCGCTCACAACACCATAATTTCCAAATCACCTCTAATTTTTATTTGTGATGCATGGTTTAGCATAAAATACTAGGCTTGAACTCACTGGTTCTATGATACAGGATTACTGGATAAGCTGAGAACATTCATTGAGATAGAGGGTTGATATTGGTGTGTCAATTCAGGTTTCCTCATCTAAATATTTTCTTAGCAGCATCTTTGGAAAGCAAAATTATTGCTTTGTTAGGCTGATCCATGCCTAAAACTGAATTGTTTGCAAATTTTTTTCACTAAAACAGCTGTCTTTTTTGTCTGATATATGGACTACACAATTAGTGACAAGTTCCAAACAAAACTCAGAAGATCAATCATGTGAATATAGGCATTTAATTATGTAAGATTCCAACGAATGAGATGCCAAAATTTTCCCAAACATCCTTTATCGCCATATATGCTGCTGGATATATATAACTTAATGCCTCAGTCAACAATCAAAACAAAACCGGCCTAACTAAAATGAAAATAAAAGTTTTCAATGTCTCAGCCTCACTTACCATTGGAGGAAGATGACAGCAAACTTTTCTCCTTTTAGTTTAGCAAACTTTCTTTATTCCTTCCCTTTCATCTTTATTTGCTGCTAGTGTAGTATTTTGACATAGTAATGGGTTTCCAGGGTTTTGTCCATTGCTAGAAGTTTACTATATTAGTTCTTTCACTCTGCGGCACTTTATCTCCTATTGCAAAAATATCTCCAGAATACTTTTTGTCCATAATCGATTATTTTAGATTTGATGATATAAAATGACATGAAAAAATATAACTATAATAAAATTTAAAATTTTAATCAAAATCGTGTATAAATTTAACAAAAACAAAAAAATATATTTTATATTTGGTTGATTAGTATTAATTATTATACAATAATTTTATATTTTATATACATTTGACAACGAATAAACATGAAATGATACCTAATTAAATTATCAAATCATTAACCATCTTCCTTATATAGAAATAAAAATATTGTATATAATATAAGATTTTATAAGTCCCTTAAAGCTTGTAAAATGGTCTACCCTATAAAGTGAAAATGATCACCAAGGCACGTTTCATTCAGTGCTCACAAACTGTGTCCTCTGTCAACTCCGTCGCTGTTGTTGGCCTAACTTTGTCGTTCTTCTCGATTTTCCTTTAAAGATTTGTGCTATCGGATCGTAAGATGGGATCTACCAGCCTTCCAACTGTCCCAGGTACATATACGCTCAGTTTTTCTTCTTCCTGTTGAATTTTCTTTTCCAGGGGTTTCTTTTGTGTGCTCAAATCTTTATTCTTATCTGAGATATTATCAGATTGAAATGAAATGGAATGAGATTTCAGATTTCTTACTATGGGGTTGGTGCAGAGGTACCAGGGCTACCTATTATAGGAAATTTGCTGCAGCTGAAAGAGAAAAAACCTCACAAGACATTCACAAGATGGGCAGAGATATATGGACCAGTCTATTCTATCAGAACCGGAGCTACTACTGTTATTGTTATCAATTCTCCAGAGACGCCCAAAGAGGTTGGCACTTTAGCTTCCTTCATGTGTGTGTATGTGTGTTGGCCTCTCTCAACTTTCCCCCGTGGCTCGCACAGGGCATCATTACCGTCACATCACTCCCAACATTAGCAAATCATAATGCATGAAGGGTAGTTCTGTATTTGCAGATATGGTCCAAATTTACCGGGGAAAAATTCTATATACACTTCATTTATTATTATATACATCTCACTTTTATATATATCCCAAATTAAAAATTAAAATTTCTATTTTTACTAAACACGCACCATCTCTCACTTTCTATTTTTCATTCTTATCATTTCTTTTTCTCTATTCACTTCATAAAATCCAGCTTTTTGGATATTCATTTTTTAGAGATCTCAAAACTTTTCAGATATTCATTTTAAATTTTTTTTTTTTATATTTATATTTGAGAAACTCAATTTCACTTTTAATAAAAAACTTTAATCATACACTTATAAACTAATTTACTTGATTATATGTACGAATAAAATTGAAATCGATATTCTTAATATGGATGAGATAAATTTGTTCTTTCTCATAAGCCTCTAGAAAATCGAAAACACCTTAATCATTTTTATTCCATGCATGCTTGAGAACTTGGTCTCTTCCATTTGTTCATATAATCAAGTAAAAATGGATACATCAATGATTCATGTGTGTGCATTTATGCTAATTCGAGATTGAACACCTTATAGAATATTATTGCTGACAAAATCATCAGCAGATTGATAAATCTGATAGTATCTAACCTTTTGGCTACTAGGTTTTATTGTCAAATTTATTAACCTAGTGATAATATTTTTTAGTGGTCAAAAAATTAAAAATTTTAATTTTTTTCATTATTAAGAGTTTATAATTAAATATATATTTTAAAAATTTTATGTATTTTCAAAAATTTATTTTTGAGAGTACAAAATTACTCTCAAAAATTCATTTTTGAGAAAGTAATATAATTCTCGAAAATGAACTTTTCAAGAGAGGTGTTTTATTCATGGTAATCAATTATTGATAATTATATATATATATATATTGAAAATAGATTTATGAGAATATAATATAACTTTTGAAAATTTATTTTCGAAAAATAAGATGTGATTTTTGAATGTATAAATTATCAAGAGTATTTTTATCATTTAATAAAAATAAAAATAAATATTTGATATACGAGTATTTAAAAAAAAAAAAAAATTGGAGATGAGTAAAGAAACTTTGGTAGTATAAGGGTTTTCAAGGCCATGGTTTATTACCATGTTTAAAGTCCATAATTGTATGGACCTACTATACTCAAGAAGTGGGTGTGGCCCTTTAAGATACTGTTCTGACATTCAGATTTTATTCTGTCCTTCGGTTGTCGAGATAAATTTTTATTCGTTTTAAATTCGATTTGATTCAAAAATATTTTTATATTTTTATATTTAAATTTGATTCGATCTAAAATAATAAAATATTATTTTTTAAAAAATATAAAATATTATTTTTTAAATATAAATATATAAATATATATAAATTTAAATTTTAAAAATAATTTTTTATATAATATCGGATCAAGTCGAATTTGTCTAAAATTTAAATTTAATCCGAACCTGATTTTTTTCTAAAAAATAATACATCAATCCTATCCTATCTAAAATTTGATTTAAAAAAAAGAAATGGATTCTATAAAATCGCGTCAAGCTGAAACCTGTCAATTACAGGCCGGGCTGCCAACCCTAGTTCCCCTCCTCTTTGTTTCTGGTTTTTCACACTCAAGTACTCAAAGAGATGGTTCAATAGTTCATGGAGTAGAGATGTCCTAGAATTTTTTGAGTCATGCTTGGGCTAAGATTTAAAGACCCAATACCTGCCCAATTCGGCTCGACAAATTATCGAAATATTAGTTTATATATACTTTTATTATGCAGCAACAAGAAAGGTATACCATTTCCTACATATTTAATCAATTTTTTATATATATAATCAGATTTGTGGGCGGGTTTGAGTTTGAAACGCCAAGCCGGCACTGCATGACCTCCTCTTTTGTTTAAATAAAGAAGGGCATGGGCAAAAAATATATGACCTGAAAGCCCAATTAAACCTGGCCAGGCCGATGTACGCCTTTGATAAACAAAGAACTAGGACAAAAACCTTGGTTACTTCATCTAAATCTTATTGCCTCTGAAAATTGCGTGTGTTAAGTTATTTCTACCACTTCGTAAGCAATTGATCCACTGGATTTTATATCTTATGCTGTTAGAGAAGCGGTCCAAGTTAATAATATAATCTTGGTTGTCATTATTGGTTGCTGTCCAGGCCATGGTGACCAGGTTTTCATCCATTTCGACAAGGAACCAATCGAACGCACTGACGATTCTCACTAATGACAAGTGTATGGTTGCAACAAGTGACTACAGCGAGTTTCACAAGATGGCGAAACGATGTTTGCTAACAAATACTTTGGGTGCAAGTGCTCAGGTTTGCCACCAGGGTCCATAACTATATTTATCTATGGAAGTATGATCCTCTATTTTTGTGTTTGCATGTGAGCCATTTTCATTTCAAAATTTTGACAAATTGCAAGTCCGTTTTATGTTGTTGATACTATCTGTGTTATTCTTAGAGACGACATCGACACCACAGGGAAACTATGATCGAAAATAGATCAAGCCACTTTCATGCTTTGGTGAAGGATGATCCCCTCCAAACAGTCAACTTCAGGAAAATATTCGAGTCTTGAACTTTTTGGATTGGCAATGAAGCGAGTGTCTTTTATCCGTTCTGCTAATGGAAGATATTAAGAGTAAGGAATTAAAACATGAAGAATTTGTTTGTGACATGTTGAGATAAACACCTTGTTATTTGCAGGCTTGGGGATGGACGGGCAATCAATTTATGTGCAGGAGCTTGGTACTACTTTGTCAAGAAATGAGATAAAATTTTAGTCATTGACATGATGGAGGGTGCAATTGACGTAGATTGGAGAGATTTCTTCCCGTACTTTAAATGGATTCCTAACAAAAGTTTTGAAATGAATATCCAGCAAAAACATTTCAGGAGGATGGCTTTGATGAACGCCTTGATCAAGGAACAGATGAAACGAATTGAATCAGGGGAGGTAGTCTTTTCTTGAGAGCTGAGCCATTGTCTTTGCCAAATTTTCTGTCTTTTTTTTTTCTTCTTGAAATCAATTAGCTTCTGATGCAACTAATATAGCTTGGATGGATCAAAAACAGGAAGTGAATTGTTATCTTGATTACTTGTTCTCCGAAGCAAAGACACTTACAAAGGAGCAATTAGCAATGTTGCTCTGGGAGGCAATCATTGAAACGGTAGATACTACTTTGGTCACAACAGAGTGGGTCATGTATCAGCTTGCAAAAGATCCAAGCCGGGAGGTTGTTTTAATTACTAAATTCTTTATTCTAATTAGTAATTTCATTCAATTTTGTTTTTGATCAGATTACGAATTTCTTGTTCCAAATTTAACAGGATCGTCTCCGTCATGAATTGGAAAAGGTTTGTGGTTCTAACAAGGTTAAGGAGGAAAATTTTTCGCAACTCCGATACTTAGATGCTGTTTTCCATGAGACCCTTAGGAAGCACAGTCCAGCTCCTCTAGTTCCTTTGAGATATGTACATGAAGATACCCAAATAGGTGGGTATCATATACCAGCAGGAAGTGAGGTTGGTTTCTCTTTTTTACCTGAAATTCCTTGTTTTCTTTGTCCCTCAAAGGAAAGATATCAAAGTGACACTATTTTTTGAGCAGATTGCTCTTAACATCTATGGGTGTAAAATGGACAAGAATCATTGGGAAAACCCTGAAGAGTGGAATCCAGAGAGGTTTCTTGATGAGAAATTCGACCCTTTGGATTTGCGCAAGACAATGGCCTTTGGAGCGGGAAAGAGGGCATGCGCAGGTTCTCTTCAGGCGATGTTGATAGCTTGTGCAGCAATAGGTAGGTTGGTACAGGAATTTGAGTGGAGACTGAAAGATGGAGAAGAGGAGAAAGTTGATACAGTTGGGCTGACCTCTCAGAAGCTGCATCCACTGCTTGCAATCCTAAAACCAAGAAATTAAGAGGGAATAATACCCTCAGCTTTCTTAATTTCCATCCTTTAGGATTGATACATTAAGCATCTTTATTGCACAATCTTTGAACTTCTTTGGACAGAACATATTACAACTTAATTACTACAGTAAATCAGTTAGGACTTGAGCTATAATTATTAATGACTAGCAAGTCTCCACTATGCGAAAGAAAAGAAGTTTACTTTGATGCATCATCAATGTATTATAAAAGTAGCTAATTAACTATGTCTTGCTAAACTGATGCTCGCCTTCAGACTACAGTTAGGGCCAAGTAATTACTTCTCATTATCTGAGATGGAGACTACATTCCATAAGTGGTTTATACTTGCATTTGGATATGAATTATAACATCAAATTGTTAAGTATCATATTCCCAGAAAGCAGGCCATGCTTGTAAGCTTAAAAACCCTTATTGGTACAGTATTTGGCTTTCAGTTACTTTGACAATTTCAATTCGGTTGGTTTGGTTAGACTTGGAGTGCCTCAAAGAGATGTTCCCACAATTAACCTGGAATAAAAGTGGTAAAAATGCAATGCAAACTGAAAATGAGGGGAAGCCCTGTGGTGTACTTAGGTCCTGGTGAGGGTCATACAGGAAGTCTGGGCAGTCAGAAACAGGTCTGAACTCTGAAAGCTGCACCAAAGGAAGTTCACATTGTACTCACCCAGAAACTGATAGAGTCAAGAGGAGAGAGAATCTTGCGACTGAGTCCCTAGACACACCATTCCCTCTTCGGCTGACTACTGCTAGACACGCTGGAGCCGCACGCGTGCTTGGCTATTAACAGTAACCGCCATTCTCTATCCGTCACGTGTCTCATTCAGCGGTCAACAATCAAAGGAAGGACACAGCCCTTCTTGACCCCTGTCTGCACTGTTCACGGTAGGCAAACCCAGTTCTTGACTCTTCCTGCGCCACCTGAATGAGAGTCAGGCAGGTTAAGACCAGATCATGTCAAGTCCCTAAAACAAGACAGTCCATGCCCATTTGCCCAAACCCGTCTCAACCACTTATCTATTGTCCAGCAAGAGTTTGGATAACGATACAGAAACACAAAATATTACTACTACCATATGATTAAAAAATGATTACGTAAATATACAAATACAAGAGGGTTTGGAACATGTTCAACCAAACAAATATTGATATTAATATAGACAAAATCAAAGGAGCAGAGATCACGGAAACCGAGAAATCCGGCTAACAAGTTAAGTGCGGAGAGAGTGACTAGGAGAGGTTTGTAGGCGCACCCAGCAAGCAATGCCAATTATTGCTTCCCACGCTGTCCGACACCAATTATATTGTCGGTCGGTCATCTTCTAGTATTTTACTGTACATCTGCTTCTCTCGAACATTGTACATGACATGCTTTCTCTCTCTTTTTACCCATAAGCCGACTGTCCTTGATAGATGCTCAAGTTAATCTCTCTTTCTCTTTGATTAATTGGCGGTTACTAGTTGCAGTTTATTATTAAAAGAATATCGGAAAGGTTATCCTGAATCCTGATTCATCCGCATCGTCAAACTAAACACTCAAGTTAAGGATCTTAAACGTGAGCACTGAACAGTAGCATGCTATATGATAAGTCTAAGAAGTCCTGCTAAATGACAGCTTTTCCTCGTTATGATCCGCCGCCTGGCCCCAAAAGCAAGACAGGAAACATTTTGTGTTAATATAACTCCATTATGCATTGCAGCACTTTATAATTATATAATTCCATTTTCTAAATTTTTAATAAACAATTGTTACGTATAATTAACAGCAAACGTAAATGACAGATGAACATATATAATAGTTAAATTTCATGATATACCGTTATTCAAACAAAATTTTTTACGGTTAAGTTCAAAATATAGTTAATGAATCTAATTAGAATAATAATAAAAATGTTTAACTTCTGAAGCTATAATGGATTAGTTACTTTAGCCGAGCCTAGCTTTGAGCGGCTATAAACATCGTACACTTCTTTATAAGTTGTTTTTGTTTTGTAGAACAGTAGCTGTGAAAAAGCCATTATTTATTCAAGCTTCTCTATTCCTCTTGTTTGCTTATCCCTCTCTCCACCCCTATCCAACATTAACAAAATCCTCGGATATTGTCTCTTTTAGAACTACCAAAACATCTCCCTCCCTTTCACTCTCAAAATCTTCTCTTTCCCTCTTTTGTCTCTATCTCTGTGAAAAAATTTAAGCTTTAACCACCAGTTTTGCACGCACCTTGAACCAACAAAAATGCTTGCAGATTCTGGCGACAGGCGTCCGGTTCGAGTCCCAGGAACCATGGGGTCGCACCCACCACCCAAACTGACCGAGCCACTGCCATGCCCCAGGTGTGACTCAACCAGCACCAAGTTCTGCTACTACAACAACTACAACCTCGCTCAGCCTCGTTACTTCTGCAAGTCGTGCCGCCGTTACTGGACTCAAGGTGGAACTCTCCGTAACGTTCCTGTTGGTGGTGGGACCCGCAAGGCTTCCAAGCGCTCTCGATGTTCTTCTGGATCTTCTCCCTCTGTTGCAACTTCTTCTTCCTCGAGCGTGACGCATGAAGCTGAGTCTGTGCCTATGGCTGTTAACCCTGTGTCTGTTATGCCTGGAGCTGGAGTTAAACCTGAAATGGGTTTGGCTGACGTGAATTTGAATGAAACTGCGGATCTTCCTGTGAATGGAGGCTTCACTTCATTCTTGAACTCTCAGGGAGAAGGGTACTTGACACTGGGTGGATACGGGTTTGGGGCTGGTTCAGGGTTTGATGGGGCTTGGGGATATCCTGGAAATGGCTATCTTGGTGGTTTTAGTGGAGGGGTTGGTGCTGGACCTGGTGCTGCCATAGGTGGAACTACTGGGTGTAATACATGGCAAGCAACAAACGATGTTGAAGGTGGCGGAGGGTTAGTTGATGGGGATTGCTTTGGTTGGCCAGGTCTTGCAATTTCTGCACCAGGGAAAGGTTTGAAGTAAAAGGATTTTGCCATTTCGAGAAAAGGGTTTCGTCTTTTAGGCTTTTACTTGGCTGACAGAATGAAAAGGAACAAGGATGAAAATTTTGTTAATTTCACGAGTAAATTATAAAACAAAAAATATTATGAATTTTAATCATTAAATTAACAAATTTTTCATCCTTAATCCTTTCCATATTCTCTATCAAACAGAGCCTTAATGTTTATTTTTTTGCCTTTTGGATAGCGTTTGGAGACTTTGCTGGTTACTGCTAAGGTGTTGTGGGATTTATTTTAAAGTTCTAGTTGTCTTTTCTTTTGGGTCAGTGTTTTTCTTTTGGTGGGTATAGAGATAATAGATTGTAGTAGAATAGAAACTGTCACCTCTTGGGTAGTGAGTTTCTATGTTCTTAGGGTTTCGTTTTTTGATGACTCTGTATATCTCTGGTGTCTTGAATATTTTGCACTGGGAAGGAAATGAATTTGAAAGTTTTTTTTTTTTCTTTTGCATGAAGTTCTACATTATAGAAGCAAATTTTCTTTTGTTTGAATGCATAAAATCCGAATAATAGCATTTTCGTTTTGTTTGTTTTCCTTTCTTTGGAAAGGGTGATTTCCATTGAATACTCTGCAGCAGAACACTCGTGACGCGTATCGTATTTGAGTTTCGATTTTCGAAGAATGTCTGCAGGTTTCAGTTACCGACTACTCAACCACTAGTTAATCATTCCAAGAGTATATTTGGTTACGAATCTAGCAAAAAACTTTCGAAGCCTTATGGCTCCATTAGAGCTTGCTCAAGTAAATTGGCGTTGCCAATTAAACCACCTTCAATAAAAGCAATTGAATTTTGAGTATTTGTACCTAGAGGGTATAAAATTTGAGCTGCAGATTATCAATTTCACCCAAGGAAAAGAGGCAGCAGGTGGACCTGGAATGCCATGGAATTTAGAATGATACCTCGAGAAAACATATTCACCTCTGGTCTCGTTTGAAAAATTGATTGTTGCCTCTGAGTGACATTCCGCCAACCAAGGGGCCATTTGAGAAGCATCTTGTTCATATTTGCTCTTAATGGAAAAAGCTATTGCTTCAAGGTCTCTTCATGGGTTATTGCACGTGTTTAAGTTGAGCCATCGCCTTCTCCCCTTTGACAGCTTTGATCAGTAGGAAAATTTCCTCTCAACAAACTCTTCCTTTTTGGAAGGTTTCAAACCTGAAAACGTTACCACAATCCCATGCCTAGTCGCCCCACAGCATTATCGAGTTCTAATTCCACTCATCTCATACGTGCCCTAATCATAATGTCATATGATGATGCTTCATGCCGTAAGCTGTAAGCGTGTAAATTGAATCAAATTTTAAGATTTAATAAACCAATATGATCTGCATGTGAAAAGAAATGGGATGTCCTCTGACTAGCACAGTTGTTTTACTGCTATTAGACTCGAAATAACACCAAGAGAAAGGAGTCATGGACCGTGCTTCCAGTTTTTTTTTTTTCTTTTACTTTATGAGGAAGAGAAGACAGATCATTAGGTCGGTGGTAAATAATGTGAAAGAGACATTACAAATTAGTAGTTATCTTCCTACCTTCTTAACCTATACAATGATGATAACGATGCAGGTGGGGAGGTCAATTTTGCCTAAAATCATTTCCCTGTATGCCTTTGCTTAGGGACATTGGCAGGTTGGATATTGGGGCAGCAGCCAGATTGAAGTTCGTTTAATATGTGCACACAGTGCATTCTCGAAATAGGAAAGAAGAAACTTTCTCAGTTGGATTAATCATTTCCATCATCTATGTGGGGATTGTTGATTGCCCCACCATGCATAAGATACATTCATCCCCTTTTCAGTACTGCAGATATAGAATGTTCCAGGTTCCTCATTGGTGAGGACAATGCCATCTCTTTTTAAACCAAATGGCTTCCTTTATTGGTGATTTCTTCTTTCTTTCTTTATGTTAGGTATGCTTCACTGCAGAAAGGACAGTGAAAAGGAAACCTCAGTTACTATTTCTGCATGCGCATTCGAACATGTTGCCCCTTAATTGACGGGTTCATTAACCTTATCAATTACATGACATTTTCCCTACATGATGATATAATGTGTTTTGATTACAGTCAGTTTGCTTCATAATGATGATGTCAAGATGATAATTACAGTCATTTCATTACCATCAATTTGCTTGACAAGAATGTATGAGCAGCGGTGGAGAGGGATTTGGGGAGAAGAAATTCCACATTAGATGCTAATAATAGCCCTCAATTATGAATTCATGGGGCACCGCTCTGGCGCTCTCCTTTCATTGTCACTTGCACCCTTTGAAAAACTAATTGCTTCATTGAGAAGAGCCAGTGACATTTGAGGTGGACTGGAAATGGAAAGCCATCATTGATGGCGTGGTACTGGCGAAAGCTATGACGAAAGTGAGGTTGTGACTTGGAGGTCTAAGCAGGCCACGGTTCTAAATTAACAAGACTGACGAAATAGGTGTGGATTAATTTTTGCTACTTGCTATGCTATCATGGACCTCAAGCCCTTTTCAATGAAATATGATTTCAAAGGTCTTTGTTAGCTTAGACACTTCCATTAATGATCTCAACATCAAATACTAGATCCAACAAGTTGAGGAGTTAATGTATTGAAGATTTTACTGGCTTTTATGTGTTGATGAAACAGAATACAGCTGATCAACAAGCCAAAGGCGTATTTCAAGATGTGTAACCTATCACCGAACCTGAACTATGCATCAGGAAATATATAACTATTGTTTCTTGCTTACACTGAAACATGGACAGAATATGAATATGATCTGTAAATTCTACAGAATTCGAAAGCATGTTTTATTGTTTTAGGTGTTTCATCTTCTTGGTTGGGCTTGAAGAATTTCAACTTAAGCCCATTGTTCACCAAACTCCAAACACCACCAATGGAGATGGCCATGCTGAAGGCAATCCCCAGCCCACCGAGGATCCAATTGAAATACAAGTTGAAGCTGTATTTGGTAGGCCTTTTTATTAGAACCCACATTAAACAAGGATAAGCAAATGAAACTGGAAGAGTGAGTCCTCCTAACAGTCCAGTAAGACTTGAAAGGAATGGGAGTGCCACCCCTATGAAGAAGGAGACAAACCCATAGAAAACACGAAAACCAGATCGAACCCAGATTGAGCATGGGCTGTTGGTACGGCCAGTATATCCAGCTTCAAAGCTGTCAAAAACTGGCATCGAATATATTTGGAAACTGCTCAGACAGTTGAATACCACAAGAAGAAAAGTCAGGGCAAGAAGTCATCTTGGAATGTCGTGACTGTGAATTGTATAAAGTGCATTGAGAATCCCTCCCGAAGGCGTCTGAATCAAGAGAAATAAATGCAATAAGCAACAGATTGACATTATAGTAGAATGGCAATTCAACACCTAGCTACTATATAAAACTATAAAACCATGATATAAGTTTAATACCTTATAGTTTATCATCCTCCTATCATTCATTGAAATAGAAGACAACGTTCCTTCAATATCAAAAAGTTCGATTACTTACAAGGTTTCCATAAGCCCAAAAGCCTCCAATGGCAATAGGGAAAAGGCACATGGCAATGAAGAATTAAGCAACCTTGGCTCCTCTCCGCATGGGGACATGAGCTGGGTGTTTAAATGTTGATGGCATTGTTGCCTGAAACAAGCCGCAGAAAATTACTTCGCTTAGAAAAACCAGAATGACCATTGGCTTACAAGAAATGACATCGAAACTTGTTTAACAGTGCATACCTGAATCTCTAAAACTAAATTATGGCCTCTGAATGCAAAGGCTACGATTCCAAGTGCATTCATGACAAAGAAGAAAGCAGCAGCAGAGGATGGCAGTGAGACAGGTTCATAAGAGATTGTTGGTGGCCTTTGTTGGCTAACAGAGAGCACCCACACCACAGTGGAGTAAGTGATGGCTGTCACGGCTCCTACTAGAGAGAGCCCTGCAATTGAATTAAGATTGGGCTGAGATAGGACAATGCACATTGAAGTGAACACCAGATACCACTCGACTGTCGTCAGAGGATTTGAAGAACAGAGAGGACCGCAAACAATCTGGAAAAATAATTTCATGGTCTCCCCTCCTACGAGAATCAAAGCTGTTGCAGTTCCTGCTGATAAATAAACTGTTGGGAAAAGAGCAAGCCAAACTCCCGATCTTTCTCCTGCCAAACTTCAAAAAAAAAAAAAAAAAGAAGCTATAAACCAATTCAATTTTACATGGTGTATAAATATAAAGTTTTGATTTACTTGAAATTCTCTCCTAAAATTAGTTAACCAAATTCCAGTTGTATGCTGTGGACTTGACAATTCAAGAATAATAAGTTGAAAGGTCATCCCAGTTATTTAATTTTCTTTGATCTCGAAGGTTACAATGGCAGAAAATAAGGAATTTATGTGAAACTGAGAGTCAAGAGCAGTTCCAAAGCAATATAACAGCATAACTTTAGCATTCGACATGAAAGTTCAGCATGAAACACAAGCTGCAATAGGATTTTACTGCTTGTGACTAGACTGCTATTAATCAAGCAGAAAAGGATTGCTTATTTTTTAAGGAAGAGTTTAGGCATCTGTTCTCACCAAAAGCTGCTTGTGCGAGCTCCACATATCTGTTGTACCTCTTTCCTGGGACAGCTTCATGTAACTGAACCAGAATCCATAAGGTGTAAAGTTGCCAACAGTAGGCTATAGTTAAGGACAATATACCCCAATTCCTACACAATCAACCGCAGAAAGCAAATCAAGCTAACAGCCTTTAAGAAAGTTGTCGCTTATCATTTCAATATTTTTGTTTTACCCTCGTAGTTGCTTTTGCCATTATTGCATCTACAGAGTATTGGACGAGGAGCTCTTCCCCCCAAATGAATCCAATGAACATTATTTTCAGACCAAGCCAGATGTAATGGAAGATCTTATATGACAAATTCATGAACAGTGACCCATTTTAGAATTTCTTCTAAATTCTACCAAAGTTTGGTTAATTTTGTAGGTTCAAGTCAATGCTCTTGGGAGGATCGAGAGTAAAAAGACCTTATTAAGCTGAACTATGGATCATTTCTTTCCTTCATACTTAAATTTATTCTTCCATAATTTCAAAACATTAAAGGCGGCATAGTTTATTTTTGCAACATGCTTATCAGCTGATATGATCTGTCCAAAATCATGACATGGATATCACATGATGAACCAGGAAAAAGCAAAACAAGAATAGTAATAATCAATGCTAAAGGGTCCCTCCAACTTAATACCATAAAAAGAATCAGAAAAAACAAGTGGACCCTACAGATCGTATTCTCTAGATATAATTCAACTTGTGAAAAATCGAAAGATGAGAAAGAAGGAAATGACTTGCCTCAAGGGCATTTGTTCATTCTTCTTTTCATTCAAACGTATGATAAATTATAGTAAAGAGGATAGTAAAGGATAATTGGGTAGGACCACACCCACATCAACTTTGGTCAAATTCCAGTGACTGCATGTAAAGGCAGAAACAGAGTGACACTGTGACAGTCTCCTTAAAGGGACCAAAGAAATTAATGTGATGCTGTGAAAAAGAGTATGTAGATTCTTTTGCTAGGTGATAAAAGCTGTGATAGCGGAAATTAACTTGCTAAAAAATGAAACAGTGTGTGAACAAAATCCAACTCCAAACTAACATATGGAAAGAAAATCATTAAACATGCAAGCTAGTATATATGAAAGAAAGGCTAGAAATGTTCATACCAGCCAAGACAAGCAAAAGCAACAGGCAAGACCAAAGCCTGGAACCCAACCCCAGCATTGAGGTTATGAAACGCAGTGTTATGAGCGTTCCTATTGCGTGATTGGGTGATGGGAAGCCAAGCATCTTGAGGGTTAAGCTTAGTGAGATGACCTACTTCTTCCAAGTAACCTTTCATATTGATCAAAACCCTCTTCATTGGAGTCCCTATTGGACTCAAGAAACTGGGAGATATAAATGACGTCGGAGTCCATGCTGTCGATGACTTCGCCTCCTTGGACTCCGGTCTTGGCGACCTCTGCCCTGATGGCGTCTGTATCTCCGGCGTTGACACATGCGGCGTTGCTGGAATCGATATCAACTCTGTCTCGGGCCTCTCCTCCATGACTTGAAAATGTAAGTTAAAAATCTTCTTTCTCTTTCACGAATGACCAAGTACGAGAAGAAATAATGGAGACTTCTTAGTCGCTTTTATATTAATTTGTTCCAACTGGCTTTAGCTTTCACTCACTTTCACAGTCGACGAACGTCAAAATAGCAAAAAAGAAAGAAATATAGCATCAAACTTTGCACATCTTTAATCACCACCGTTGATCAACAGAAACGAAAATAATTTAACGTTAATCCAAGTGCTAAATGATATGCGATGCTGATGGGTATGATTTTGATTGATGGGCTTTGTGCAAGTGAACATGAGAAGATACATAGCCGAGTTTTGAATACGGTTACTGAATTTGTGCGGGAGGGAGTATCGGAGCGCATTATGGACATGCTTTATTTTGATGGAAAGTGATTTCAAGTTTGCTGGTGGGATCATGGTCTTGTTCCGGATTTTGCGGTCAGTGTGGGCCAGCAATGATTCACGCGATGTCCGGCGCGTTGCTATGAAATTAACGTTGTTTTTAGCACATTTGGCGTGAAATTCTATTTTGAGTATAGGGGATGCCGGGACGGAGAGGCCCATTTTTAGTTTAACCAACCAATCTCTGTCGAACATAATCTACTAGGATCTATTTTTTGCACATGCCCGATTAGACATAGCTGTAATTAATATCTTACTATTATTTAATTTTTGTTTTTAAAAAATCTTATATAAAAAAGTCATAATTTAAAATTTAAATTAATTATATTAAAATTTTAATATTAGATTTATTTTGAATAATACTTTTAAATAAAAAATTATTTACCAATGACTTGAACTAAATACTTTGGTGCAATATATATAATTCTCTAAATACTTGAGAAAGTTGTATTTTACAAACTATTTATGAATTTATATGTGATATATATTATTATATAAATTTTATATATTATCAATAAATTAAATTACATCAATTTATTAATTTTTTAATTAAATTTTTACATAATTATTTTACGAATTAATAAAATTTTATATTTAATAAAATAATATCATTTAATTATTAATAATATATAAAATTTACATATTAATAATTTAATAATATATCATGTAAAGCTCTTTCTCCAATCCAAATCGAAGTTTCTTAAGTTTTGCTCTTTAAATGCCAAACTGTCTTCCATGATTACATGAGACTGCTTTTGACTTTCTTTTTGGCTATGATATTGGAAGGATTCAATGATTGGAGGCCGAAAAGGACAGAAACTGTGGTTAACTTTGAATAAAATGGGAACACAAAAACGAGAGGAGAAAAGTCATATTTTACCGACACAACCACGAGCCGCCGTCTCGCGTGACCCTAAATTGTTATTCAACTTCACAATTAAACGTTAATTAACCTTTTTGTTTAATAAACCATTTCTTTGGGTCTGAATCCGAATAGGAAACGTGAAGGAGCGATTACCATTACAGGCTCAACCAGCTAGCCCACAAAGCACCCCTTGGATCACAACCAATCTGGATAATGTCCCGGGGCTCATGGGCTATATACGACTGCTGAGGATTTGTTTTGGTCAAGCAGGACAAATATGGAGTAGATGATCTGTCACGTGGAAAATTAGGAAACTAAGGCCAAGAAAATTTCTCAATAACTTCAATTTTTTTTTAATGTATTTGATAATGGACTTTAAAATTCACTTGATAAATTTTTTCTAACAAAAGTATTGACTAAAATAAATAGACAAAGACTTATTTATTACTTAATGAAGAAAACATTCAATACATTTTTTTACAATGAAACTACACATAAAAATATAAGATGATGTTTTTTAAAAAATTTAATATTTTACTGTTATCAAATAATACATTTATATTAAATATTTAATTTTTATAATTTAAATTTATTAAAAATTTAGTATTTAATTTTTTGTTTATCAAACAAAACCTAAATTAAGATTAAAAAAATATATATCGGGATGTGACATCCTTTATAATTAAATTTTACTTTTATTAAATAATTATTTAATCATAAATTCAATTTAATAAAATTTAAATTCAAATATCATATAAATTAAATTATTAAAAAATTTAACAATTTCAATAACAATTTAAAAAATAAAAATATTTATTTCAATTTTTTATTTATTAAAAAAATCGATTAATTCAATCAATTTAATTATTAATTTTAAAAATAAAAAATAATTAATTTAATAAAATATCAAATAAAAAAATTAGTTATAACTAAAATTAAATAAATTATATTTTATCGATTTGGATTAATTCAATCAGTTTGAATCAATTTATGCTTACTATTATAAAGTTTATATTTATTCAAAAGTTAATTAAAAAAAAAAAAAAAAGACAGAGCAGTTTGGCAATATGTGTTGAAGAACGTGTGGGAAAGGGGTAAAGATTAAGTCTGAAAATGGTCGTACACCATCGATTTTGAGTGGCGGAAACTTTGAAAAAAAATGGGAACACAAAAAGAGAAGAGAATTGTCAGATTTTACACATCTACCACGTGTCGCCATTCGCGTGACTCTAAATTATTATTCAACTACACAATTAAACGTTAATTAACCTTTTTGTTTGATAAACCATTTTTTTGGGTCGAATATGAAACGCGAAGGAGCGATCACCAGTATAGGCTCAACCAGCTAGCCCAGAACGGCCGCCTTGGCTCACAACCAATCTGGATAATGCCCCAGGGCTCATGGGCTATATATGACTGCTAAGGATTTGTTTTGGTCAAGCAGGACCAATATGGAGTAGATGAACTATCACGTGGAAAATTAGGAAACTAAGGCCAAGAAATTTCTCAAAATCTTCAAATTTTTTTCAATGTATTTGATAATGCACTTATTTATTACTTAATGAAGAAAACTTTTCAATAAATTTTTTTACAATGAAAATAAAGATAAAAATATAAAATGATAAATTTTTAAATTTTAATATTTTAATATTTACTGTTACCAAATAATATATTTATATTAAATATTTAATTTTATAATTTAAATTCAATATTAAAAATTTAGTATTTAATTTTTTGTTTATCAAACAAATCCTAAATTAAGATAAAAAAAAGAAACTATATCGGGATGTGACTTCCACTGTGGTCAAATGTTGCCTCTCTCTTAACGCTGAATTGATTTGTTAACTTAAATAAATGATACATTAATTATGAATTTAATTAATAGCAACGACCAGGGACCTATGATTAAGACCAAAAAATAATAATAATAATATTTATAAGTCAAAACCATATTGTGGGAGGTTGGCATTTTGCCATTAGCGGCTGACGTATGCACTTACGTTACTCACTACATTGCTTTTGAAAAGGGCTCTTCAATTATGAATGCCATTCTATTTTTTTTATTATAAAAGAAGTAGCAGTAAGAGAATAAGAAAATTTATGGAATGATCAAAGAAATATCACATTGTAACACCAAAAAAATATTATAAAAAATTGAATGTTTGCCTGAGAATAGGATAAAAAGTTATTTTCCTTGCATTTAAAATGTCAAACGCATTGAATTCATACATATTAAATAACACAATAACATTATAGTGTGATGAAAATCTTTTCTTGCCTCCAAAGAAACTTAAAACAAATTACTAGATTGGAAAATTGCATGCTAAATAAATGACAAACTTCTAACTCAAACTTTTAATCTAACTGGGGAAGAGTTGAAATTCAAAACTTGAATACCATAGTACTATATATATATATTTTTGGTTAAAGAAAATTGTAATGAAAAGATAAAACAAAAAATCATGTGTTGGGAATTGAATTTTAAATTTAATTTTTAAGAATTATTGTATTAAATTGAATTAAATTATGAATTCAATTATAGTATTTATTATTAAAAATAAATATTAAAGCATTTAAGATTATTTTTAATGTATAAAATAATAGATAAGATCAAATAATAATTATTTTATATCAATTTTGATTATATTTAAAAATACAAATAAAAATTTTAAAAAGATTAAATATCATGTTGGTATAAAATGATTAAATTATTGTAAAATAAAATTATTATTTTTAATTTATAAAATTAAAGTTATATATCTTATTATATTTTAAAAAATTATATTAATAATTTAAATTTTATAAATTTTAAAAAATTAATCAATAAATAAAATTATCTTATTATAATTTTTATATATTTTAAATTAAAATATTATATATTTATTTTTAATATTATTCATAATATTATTTTACCAATTTTATCACACTGCATATACCATAATTTCGGAATAATGATTATTATCTTTCAACCGATAAGGGGGACCCCGTACTTGCCGAACTTTGAAGGGAAAAAGAGACTGGGTGCAGCTGAAATGCCCCAAATATACTCAAATATTGAAGGGTTTATCCGAATTTTAGGGTTGTTGTTGTCTTTTGGCCAGCTGAAATTTCCATAGTGGTTGGATCTGGTAGGAGGGAGGAAAGTTTCAGGAAGCAACGTCACTTCTCACCAAAAAAGAATAAAAAAAAAGAAAAAACACCATTGGTAGTCAAAGTCAACAGAGTGACGGAAAGAGATTGGGTGTTAAAAATACCCTCCATCTTGCAACAAATTTACACCATGAACCTCAAAGGAACCGCAGCCAAATAGTTATATAGAGGCAATCTCGTAAATATGGAAACAAACAAGTCTACTGTTGGAGTGTAAAAAATAGCCGCCGTCTCTTATAATCCCCTACCCTTCTGGCTGACTTCATTTTTGAATTTCAGCCTCCCAAAAATCCTCCCCCCGAAGGCCCTTCTCCGACGCCTGAGCCCCGTTCGCTTCTCCGAAGAGCCAACAAAGCTCAGGACTCTCTCCTCTCTGTCTTCCGAGAACGCATCGCACTTTGCTACCGAATTGCAAAATCGCTTCCCTTTCTCTTCCGCTTGCCTAGCCTACCTTTCCAATTCACCGCTCTCGTCTCTCCTTCACTGATCGCGTACTCGAAAATGGCTTTCATTTGCTTTTAGGGTTTCTCAGATCAACCCTTTTAGTTTCCGAACCCAATCTGTACCAAATCTTAATTTACCTTATCCAATTCTTCAACATGGCTATTCGCGTTACCTTCACTTACTCCAGCTACTTTGCCCAGAACCTAGCCTCCACCGCCGGCGTTCGTCTCGGGTCTTGCTCGTCTCGATCCATTCACGAATGCTGGCTCCGTTCCCGTTTCCTTTCCCCCAACAAAAATTCCGACATCGACCCTTCTCCTCCCCGTACCTACCACGCCTCCGCCGCCGATCTTCGCCACCGGAGGTCGAACTTGTATTCTTCCCTTGCCGGAGAGATCCTCAAAGACGGTTGTAATAACCCGATTATCGTTGGTTTGATCTCGTTGATGAAGTCAACGGCCCACGGTTCTTGTTCCTCGGCTACCACTATGGGAGTTTCGCCTTTTAAAGCCGCTTCGATTATCCCTTTCTTGCAGGGATCGAAGTGGCTGCCGTGTAATGAACCGGCTCCTGTCGAACCGGAGAGTAGTGAGGTAGATAGAGGAGGAACAAGCAATGATGATCGAAGTTTGAGCTTGGAGTTGGATCCCAAAAAGTTTGGTACAAGCAGTTGGATTTCAAGGTTGTTAAATACTTGCTCCGAAGATGCCAAGGCTGTTTTTACTGCTGTAACTGTTAGTATACTTTTCCGGTCGTTTTTAGCTGAGCCAAGGTCAATTCCTTCAACTTCTATGTACCCTACACTTGATGTTGGCGATCGCATTTTGGCTGAGAAGGTAAATTTTCTTTTCCTATCACCTTAATAGACAGTAAAATTGAGATTCTATGTTTAATTTTGTTTCTTTTTCTGATATCAACAGGTTTCATATTTCTTTAGAAAGCCTGAAGTTTCCGATATAGTTATATTCAGGGCACCTCCTATCTTGCAGGTTGGTGTTAAAGTTTGCTTTTTAAAGCTCTTTGTTTAATAGTTTGCATCAATTTATAGTTGTTGATGGTTTTATTTCAATATGTAGGAAAAATGTTGCAGTTCAGGCGATGTTTTCATTAAAAGAATAGTGGCGAAGGCTGGAGACTGTGTTGAAGTAAGCTCTTAAGATTACGTAATTCATTCTGTTTAAGCTATAAGGTCTTTATTCATCTTTTTCATTTGTTTTTCCCGTCTGTAAAATTCATAATTGTTCACCATTTCTAACTGTCCATTTTGAATTTGTGGTAGGTTCGTGATGGAAAGCTGTTAATAAATGGTGTTGCTCAAGATGAAAATTTTGTTCTAGAGCCATTAGCTTATGAAATGGAACCAGTGGTTAGTGTCTTATTTCTGACTTTTGTTGTTTATTCATTTGCATATTGCACATTATTCGTCTCTATTTGTTTCTCCGGTTCTTTGTCATGCTTGTTACATGGTCACTTGTCTATCACATTGGTTATCGGAGTTTATGAATTTTTTATTTTTTATTTTGGTGATTTTGTAGGTTGTACCTGAAGGCTGTGTTTTCGTGTTGGGAGATAATCGCAATAACAGTTTTGATTCGCATGACTGGTAATTCTAAAATTTCATTTCCTCTAATTAGTATTTGGTTTAGGAATGGATTGGAGAAGCTGTGAAAGCAAAATATTGACGTTTAACATTTTTTTTCAACCTCACAAACAGAATCTATAATTAGCGTCACTTTTTGTTTTGTGAATGTCATCTCTTATTTCTGACAACTTGTTTCCAATTACCTTCGTTTTCAGGGGTCCACTTCCCATCGAAAACATTGTTGGTAGATCTGTATTTCGCTATTGGCCCCCATCCAAAGTTTCAGATACTATACATGATCCATATGTGGGGAAGAATGCTGTAGCAGTTTCTTGACATCTAAGATAACTTAGATTTGCATCCACTGAGGTGGCTTATATTGATCATCGTTGAATACCCAATTCTATTTTCATGTCCCTGGACATGGTTTAGGATGGATAATCAATTCATCATATCTATTTGTGTGTATCTTCCGTTGATGGCCAACTTTTGGCCACTTATCACGAAAAGAAAACTGAAGAACATCTCCGTAATGTTGCTTTTTCTCATTTTGTGCTTATATCATTCCTATTGCATGCTAGAAAGTGGGCTTCCCTTATGAACTGAACCGCATTGAGAATCCGAGTTCCAAAGTCTTAAGATGGTTGATAGCAAAGATTCGTGATTGGTTAGCATGAAGCAGGTGTATTCTGTCAGATTTGGTGGTTGAAAAAGAGAAGCTCTGATTGTTTGACATGAAGCTGGTGTATTCTGTCTGACTTGATGGTTGAAGCAAGGGGAAACTGGAGCTTGGAGGCAGTATTTGTACTGGCAGATTCTCAATCGGTTGAAAGGACAGGCCATTGATTTTCAACAAACATGCTTAAGACCTGTGAATCTGAAAATGTTTAGTCGTCTTCAATTAATGTATTCCGACAAAACTTTTTGCTGGATGATTCATGCCTGTCTTATTTCAATGTTTGAACTTTATATTCATATGTAATAAAATCAAATTTGATAATCCACATTCTTGCCCTGTTTCCTTTTTCTACAACGAATCCACCTTAGCAATCAGATTGAATTTTATGTACAATCAGATTCTTGGCAAGAGGGAGGGGAGAGAAAAAGGAGAGAGAGAAAGCAAATTATGTACTCTTGTGATGCTTATTATTATTGAACAAATATTAAGAATCATTCTAATCGAATGAGTAACGATTGAGCAAAGCATTTTCTTTTTTCACATTCGAGAATGATTGAATTATATCAAGTTAAAGTGATAGATTCTCAACTTTTTGTTTCTTCGTATAGAGCGAGGGAGAATAATTTTTTTTCTCCACTTTTTTTTTCCACAATACTTCATTTCATTTTTGTTTTTCCTACATTAGAGTATTTATAATTTATTTTTAATTGAATTAATCAATCGAATTGATATGATTCGATTAATTAATCAGTTATTAAATTAATTTTAATCAATTAATAAAATGATTTTAAAAAATTTAGATTTTCA
This sequence comes from Durio zibethinus, assembly GCF_047325235.1. NCBI lineage: Eukaryota > Viridiplantae > Streptophyta > Magnoliopsida > Malvales > Malvaceae > Durio > Durio zibethinus. The sequence goes on from NC_143181.1 coordinate 2,067,236, forward strand.
ATTAATTTATTCAAAAATTAAATTAACTAAAATTTTAATCGAAATATAATAAAATTAAAATAAAAATAAAAAATATATAGCATAGATGATTTTATTTTATAAGTTGTTAAAATTATTAATATAGTATTTTAATATTTTAATAGATAAATTTATTTAATTTGTTAAAATATAAAAAATTTTAAATTCAAAATATAATTTAACTTAAACATATTTATTATTTGATTAATAAATAATTAATATAATTAATATAATTAATAAAATTAAATTTGATCCATTAATTTTTAAAATTAATAAATTTAAATCAATTCATAAAAATAAAATAAATTAATTTAATTAATTTAATTTTAAATTCATCAAACCAATCAAGTTAACACTCGTATCGCTCACAATGCAATTGCACAATTATCACGAATCTTTTCCTCGAAAAAAAAAAAAAAGGAGGACCACGTTCACGTGGTATTTTGGAACCCTTTAGCAGGTACATACGAATGTTCGTAGGGACTAACCCCATCAAATTCCATCCACCCACTACGTGGCTATTAAATCATTGCCAACTAAGATTTGTGTCACAAGCCCATAACGGTCATTTCATCTTCTTAATCCCGTGGGTGATAGGAAACAACGTTGTCCAAAGCGAGCGAGTTGAGTGAGTGACTCATCTGATACTCTACGATCCGGTGCACACCGTCGAAGCACCGCCACCAACAAGCGCCACGATGGCGAGCCTCCGTTTCCTCTTGTTTCTCCTTTTCTTCCTTCTCTCTCATATCTCATCCCTCGCTTTGAACCCTCTTCAATCAAACCATCCCCAAATCTTACAGGTATAAAAATACAACCTAATAGTAATAACAATCAAGTTCTTGATTTTCATTAATCTTCGTGTTCTTTTTTTGAATTAGGATGTAATCGAGAAGATTGCTTTGAAGCAGAAATGGGAGTTGGAAGGGCTTAACTTTTCGAAACTGGAAGTGAGCAAGGCGAGGCTTGGGGCTGGCAAAAGGTACGAGTTTCGGATCCGATTTGGAAAGACTCATTTACTCTTCAAATTCCCCGACCAAGTACCTTCGTTGAACAAGTTCACCACAGGAAGTGGCGGCGATTTCCTTGATTTTGTGAACGAAATTAATTCCTCGGCCCTACTCGATTCCTTTAAATTGGAAGGTCCCGTCGAGTTAATCCTCGCTCCCAATCACCAAGCCTCCCTCCTCTTGCCGGTATTTCCCCTTTTTTACTTTGATCTTTTGATTTCTTCGTTAATTTGTTGTAAAAAAAGTTTTTTTTATTAATCTGTAATTAATAACCATATTATCAACAATAAATATATTAGGAGATTTAGTATTAGAATTTAGAGCAAATTTCGTACTGTTATTGTTGATTAATTAATGTTTGATTAGTATTATGCACTTTGTTAATTTAATTGGACATTGCCAATGTTTATCATTTACTGCTAGTATAGTAGTCTGATGCTTTGGTCTTTGGTCATCAGCTGAACATATCACATACCGATCTGAAACGGGTCCTTCTTGGTGAAGGCATCACTGTACAAGTAAGTCAAGCTCAAGAGATTTCTCTTTTCCGTACGTTTAATTTTGGCTTACCGGGGAATGAAAGTGATTTCAAGGAGAAGAACAGTGGATATTGGCCCGTCCGGCATTCCATCTGTATGCCATTCCTTCCTGTGCATGTTTTAGGGTCGGTATCTCTTGTTGCCTACCGGACTCATAACCCTCATGCCCACATTGAAGCTCTTTTCCCATCCAAAGATACTATTGAGCTGCTTCCTGAAAAGTGTTATGGCAATCGTGCTTACATGAAACAACCTTGCCCTATAGATTCTATAAGTTTGAGGATAACCAAGCTACAAAAGGTCCTTAGGACCTTTCTAGGTGACAATCAAAATGGGGTTTTAGGTTCTCTTAATGTCAAAACTAAAGTGTCACCCATTATTTGTTTCCAGTTAGAGCTGGAAAAAAACATTGCGAAGAATGAGAGTGTTCGTGGTATGTTGGCTGAATGGAGGACAAAGCCAACTGTTGAACGAGTTTGGTTTGATGTAATGGCAAGAGTTGAAGCAGAGAAATTGAAGCCCCTAACAATCAAGAAGGTTAGACCTTTTGTTGGTGTAGATACGGTCTCATGGAGTAATTTATTGTCAAACATTTCTTTTACAAAGTTCCCATCTTTACTTGTCCCTTCTGAGGCTTTGACGCTGGATGTCAAATGGTAGTAGAAAACCTTGCAAGATGGTTTTGTCACAGGTGAAATTTACAGATCATCCTCGGTTGATGGGCATATATCATATGCATGTCAATTATTTTGAAAGCATCTTTGATTGGTTCTGTAAATAATATTTTACAAAACAAGAAAGCAGTGGTGAAATAACTTCCACTCATTTGCATTTGCTTTAGCTCCTTTACTGCACAATAACAGCAATATTAGGATCTCTGTTTCTTTTTAACTTGTATTGTAGGCAAGCCAAGCTTCTAATTTTAGGCAGAGATGGACCTCAACCTGTTTGTTCAGAGATGCTTCTGCGTCCCTTCCCCCAATTATCTTGTATTTATAAAAATTGACTCAAATCATACTTTGGATTGGTCATTCTTATATTTTCTGTTTTTAGATACCTGATGACTTTCAATCATTAGAAACTGATGCATTTTAGAAATCATTCTGCAACTTGTGAGAAAAACTTGTCCCCACGTCTTCATAGTGTCATGTAATCTTGGTTCGTATGGATTGGAACTTATTGGAAATTAGTTTGATCGGATCACATTTAATCCACGTTTGCATGCTTAGATCTGTGCCCTCATTGGTGGGGGTGATTGAATCATACCTATGACTGTTTATTTTAAAGCTAGGCAGGCAGTGGAGATAGAGGTGTAATCAATTAGTTCGAGCGAATACAACATTAAGCTCGAACTTGACTCCAAATTCAAGATTTGAAACTCGGTTCGAATTTAATCAAGTTTTATTTTTTTAGTTCAAGTTCGATTTGAGATAAAAATTGAATTATTTGAGTTTTTTTTATTAGATTCGATTAATATGTAAAATAAACTTGATTCTTATATGCGACAAATGTTTAATTATTTGTGTTAAAGTTTGAGTTTGAAATATTTTATTAATTAAAATAATTAAAATATAAAAATTTTATTTAACTCACAAGTTATTCGAGTTAGGTATAAGAATGCTCGAATTTAATTTGATCAATAAATGAAGTTATTCGATTTGATTCGATAATAATCAAATCAAATTTAAATTTTATTCAAATCTAATTTAAATAATTTATGAGTATTAATATATTATTTAAATTCATAAACGAAAATCTTTTTTGCTACATGGAGATCTTATTTCCTGTAGCAAAGAGGGACCAAGCGCACGGGACAGGAATATGCAGTGACAGTAGATGAGTCTTACAACACCGAAAACATTGATTTTATTCATGTAAATCGCTTGTACTCGTTACAGATGCTTAAAACATCAATATAGGCACAACTGCAGCAGGAAATATCTGTGGACATAACGATCATAAACTCTCATCTTTAAGCTTTCTCTTAGTGTTCAGCATTACCATCAATAAAATTTTCTTGCTTCATTTCCACGTTCTTATATTTGTACCAAGAGGCACACACCAAATAAATAACAAAGTTAATAGCACTCAACGTTGATAATAACCAGTAGAAGTAGTTCAACTTGTCTCTGTTCAAGTTGCTAGAAGCCAACCAACCCCCGCTGGCCCTGTTTACCACCTCCACCACTAGTGAGCTTATAAAGTACCCAAATGCGAGTGAAAACCATGAGATGGCTGTGCTTGTTCCCTTCATTCTAACTGAGCTCTCCGCATGGTAGAACTCTAGCAGCCCGACCAATGTGAACATATCAGCCAACCCAAATACAGCATATTGGAATCCAAGCCAAAACACACTCATTGGCAGAGGGTCGTTAGAATCTACCATGTTGTTTTTAACAGCCACAGATTTACGCCGGGTTTCCATGAGCGCAGAAATTGCCATGGAAATGGTTGAGAGCACCAATCCAACTCCAACTCGCTGAAGATATCGGATTCCTGTTGGAATTCCTGTTATTTTTCGGGCAAGTCGAACAAAAATGCGGTCATAAATTGGAATAAAAATGAAGTTAAACACCATGGGTATGACAGGGAGGGAGGCAGCGGGGATCTTAAAACCAAAGATACGAGTATCCATGGTCATGCTTTGTCGTACGGAGAAAGTTTGGAGTTGAGCCAAACAAGTATTTATGAAAACAGTACTAAGTACAATTGGGAGCATGCGAAGTAGAATCTTGGTTTCTTCAACTTGGGTCACTGTACTAAGCCTCCAGGGTCCTGGAGTCATTGTTGGTGATGCAACCCGAGAGGTAATATGAACTGCTGCTCGATCCAAAAACCTGTGAATTTGATGATGTATTTACGTGAGAGCTAGTTAATTCAGACAAAATAAACTTGAGAAATTAAACTGTGTACCTAAATTGATTGGTTCTCTGAAGAATTTCAATGGGCATCACAACTGTCCCTTTGTCATAAATCTCATATAATTCATCTTCCTTCTTTGGTAATGGAAGATCTCGGTTGCGGATGGCAGAGAGTAATACCTTGAAAGAGGAAAAGGTGGCCATGACTCATGAACTCCCCTCATTTTCACATGGAAAATAGTACTATTTATTATGATGGAAAAACAACATAAGATTCAATTTGGTAACCCAACTTACCTGTATGATACGAATTATAGAGCTTCCTTTAGGCGCATTTTTCCTATAAAATGGCTTGCCAATGCTCAAAAACACAATTGCCAGCAAGACTGCTATAGTGCACACCCCAAACGCCCAATCCCAACCCTTGTTAGAACTTATCCATACAACAAAAGTTACCCCAGCTATAGATCCACCGGTCATGCTAAATACGAACCAGTTGAAAAAGCTTGAAAGTTGCACTGCCTCTTTAGGCTCCTTGCTGTCGAACTGGTCAGCTCCCAGTAATGGCAAAGCCCCCTTAACCCCGCTGGTTCCTAGCGCCACCAGGTATATACCAGTGTAAAGAATTGCTGCTTGGCCGGTATTTGCAGCCTCGCATTGTTTTGAAACATCCGTGCAAGGAATTGGCCTCAGTTGATCGAAGTGTGCTTGTACTGTCAGCAGCGCATATCCCTGCAAATTTGTGAGAATCAGGCAAAATCTTGTCAGATCATGTGACTTCAATTGTTGAATTATCTAATTAAGATGAGCTGCTATTTGCTAAAACGAGGCTTTTCCCAACGTCTCAAATAGTATATGGATTATTACAGATATGTGATCTGTTGATAGAGTATTGAATTATTAATTTCAATATTCAATATTGAATTATTAATTTCAATATTCAATCAATCTGAAACATAAAAAAATACATTAATTATAGCCATCTTCCGTGGAAGAGATAGGATGGACTATCAATTAAGCAAAGTTCTGAAAAGAGCCATTGTTAAATTGTGATTGGTGACACATGCATGCAATTCTGAACTAAAGCATTGTTTGCTAGAGACCATGTGGAAACAGGCAAGCGGCACATGCACTATTGTTAAAATGTGCATGGAACAATACTAAAGATTGGTTTTTGTCAACTGTTTTCCTTTCTTTTCGGAGTGTTGAAATCATAATTATCTTCTTTTCTCGTACTATATCTTCTTTGAAAGAATCATATTATTCCCTTTAAATATTAAATAATAGATAATGCTAAATACAAATAATTAAGAAAACATATATGCAAATACATGTATTGTTTTTGAATACATATTTACGAATCAAAAGGAGCCAAAATCCACTGTCATTGTCAAAAGGTTATATTTTATGTAGATTAGTTGTTTGCTTTATTATATTGGGGATCAAAAATTAAAGGACAAAAGAGGATTAGTGAATCATGCAAACGCCATTAAACTCCTGTCCACTAAGTCTCATTCAGACCTTAATCATATATATGTAGGAGATTTTGATCCTTTCATCAAATTGCTGCTTCTGTAATTTGCCAAGTTATTGTCTCCACTGGCAAATGGCCACTGGCTGGGGGAATATTTATCACAGAGCAATGGTTTTCTTAATTAACATGAACAAACAGAAAGAGGCTATATAATTAGAAATTAATACAGTTTCATTTCATGGTCATTTATTTATGTCATCACAAGCATACCATTGATCTGTTCTATGCTTTAAAGGTGTGAATAACATTTTTATGATGTCATGGATTTAATCACTAAGAGAAAATGGTAGTGCCATGTTTAAATTAAAGAGATTTTTTTTTTTTTGGGGGGGGGGGTTAAATCAATATCATATATCTATATGTGGAGTACATAATCTTATAATTTTTACTAATTATATAGTTTAAGCAATAACTTTTCCCATTAGTAACAATGATCAATCTCAACATTTTCTTTAATTTTTTGATATAATTACTTTCAAGCAACAAGTTGAAACACATTAAAACATATATATGGAAAAGATTTTAGAGTAAAAATCTCCCCCCATCTTTTGTTTCTTATGATGATTTGGAACCCTAAATTAAGCTATAATGTTGAAACAATAAGGTTTTTCCTCAGTAATTAACTGGATTTAATCCTTCATTGAGTGGAATTAGCTCTTGTTTGAAACTTTGGATGAAGAAAATGGAACAAAATTTTTTTTTATGTGTTCACCAATAAAATTACATAAATATAAATTCAATATAACAGATAAATGTGGGGATGGATATGATAAATAACGTACCAGCAATTCTATGATTCCAAACAAGACACAGGTTGTGAATCTTGTCAAATAGCTATCAGCGATGACTCCTCCTATGATTGCTAATATGAAAGAGGTTCCCATGAAGTTTGTAACTGTGTTTGCAGATTTTGTCAAGCTGAAGTTCATGTAACCCATAAAGTAGGTGACAAGGCTCACTGCATTAGCAATAAACGCCATGTTCTCCAGTGCCTCCATCACTACATGAGATGAACTCTCTCGCAATCAGAAGCAATTAATTAAACCATTCTTATCCATCATACTCTCAAATTAGAAGAAATATCATTTAAAGAAGGTTAGGGCAATATCATGGTTAATTACCATAGACGAAAAGTACAGCTTTAGTTCCTCCTACCCTTGAGTCTTGCTTTGGTTGCGGTTCATCATCTCTACTGATTTCCTGTTTGCAGTGCCACAAAAACTGATTAGCTAAGAGAAAGGTGAGAGAAAGATTAAAGCAGGTTGGTGGCTCAGCATCTCCACATTTCGTTCATGATTCATGAAAGAGAGATCTGCAGGCTAATTGCACACCAATTTTCTCGAGCGTTTTTGAAGAGCATCTTGAAATTTAAATGAGGAAACATTTACCATTTCGTTCAGAGAGCTTGGTTTCTTCTTTATTTCTTTCTTCGAGGATGCAAAAGAAAACGTCGCTTCTGGTCAGTGTCTGGTGGGACACAACACATCAAACCCTATGAATATATATATATACAAGCACACCAATCCCTGCTTTTCCCCTCTCTCTTGGGACAACGACCTCTCTATCTGTAATATACCTGCTAATTTTAAAAGTCAACTTGTTTCAAAACCTATATTTTATATCGCATATTATTTCAGACATGACAAGAATCATTACTTGATTGCTATATGTACCATAATTAAAAAGTTAGCCAGTATTCATGAATCCTGTCAAAGCAACATATATACATATATATGATTTGTTTGAAGTGTTATTCAATAATATATTAAATCAAAATCAAAGCCTTTCATATACATCGCGTTGTTATCTTTAAGTAAATCTTTATTCTTTAACAAGAGAAACAACAAGGAAACGAGTGGCATCTAGTTGTACAAGTAATTAATTTTCTGGCTTTCTCCCAATTCCCAAATATGAACGCTCTCATGAATGTACTTCACTTTATTAATTTGTTGACTCGATGATACAGAGATATTCCAATGGGCGATGATCTGGATCCAGTGCCACTCTATCTTCTTTTTAAACTCTTTTTTCGGCTCAGCTTTGTACTTGTTTCATTTGTTAACTTGTAATCCTCCAATCACCTTTTTTTCTTTTGGGCTTTTAACTCGTTTTTAATCCTCCAATAATCTTTTTGCCATTTAATCTAATGCCCATTTCCTCGCCTTGTTTTATTCTTGAACGAAGAAATTGAGGTTTTGAAGTGAAGTTTCCTTTCTGGCAAAAAAAAAAAAAAAAAAAAAAGTTTCCCTGATACATTGAAAATTTTTAAACAAAAAATTAATAAACTTGAATATAATTTTTAGATAAATATTTTTATTAATTTTAATATAAATTTTACCGTTAAATAATAATTATTTTTAATAATTTTTATACATATTATTAATATCTCATTAATTTTATCAATCTGTAAATTTTCATTTGAATGTTTCTAATAAAAAACTTCAACTATTTCTCTTAAAAAATCCACTTAAATCTTGCACGAATGAAAGAGTTAATATAAAATTGCACATGCAGCACCCATCTCAAAAACACTTTGATAGAGAACTAGGATTAAATGAATAAGAGTATTATTATCATCTCAACATGTGCTAACTTGTCCACTTCCTTAATTTTCACCCTTTTTTTTTCTAATTATTTTTGTTTCATCAAATACAAGTTTCTTCAATAATTTAAAGAGATTTTAGTCTTTTAGAAGGGCTTTTTTGAATTTTTATTATAAGAAAAATGTTTATATTTGAGAAACCCTAAACCTAGGGGTTACCATTCTTAGAACTAACATGTTTCTTAGAATACCCATTTTCATGGAGCTCTTATGCACCACATAGATACCTAAATTCACCACTCGACGCTGCCAATAACCAGTAAAAATGGTTGAGTTTGTCTCTGTTCAAATTGTTATTAGCCAGCCATCCACCACTGACCTTTGTTCACCACCTCCACCACCACCACCTAGCTCAAGAAGTAACCAAAAGGAAATGAGCACCATGAGATGCATGGCTGTGCTCAGTGACTTCATCCCTGCTGAACTCTCAGCATAGAAGAATTCTAGTAGCCCAAACAATGTGAACATATCATCCAATCCAAATAGATAGAATATTGGTATCCAAGCCAAAACACACTCATTGGCAGAGGCTGAATAGAATATACCATGTTGTTTTGAATGGATACCGATTTGCATCCTGTTTCTACAATTCCAGCAACTGCCATGGAAATGGCAGAGAGAACCAATCCAACCCCAATTCTTTGAAGATATCGAATTCCAGAAGGGATTCCAGTTATTTTTTGAGCAATTAGGACGAAAATGCAGTCATAAGTTGGGAAAAAAATGAACACGAACACAAGGTGTATAACCTGGATGGAGGGACCAGACATCTTAAAACCAAGGATACGAGTGTCCATGGTTGCGTTTTGTTGGATGGTGAAAGTTTGGAGTTGAGCTAAACAAGTATTCATGAAAACAGTGATGAATATAATTGGAAGCATCCAAATTAGTATATATGTAACCTTTTAATTTAAATTAAAAGCTGGATCTCTTGATTGATCCTTTTATTCAAATAATATGTCATTTTTTTCTTCACAAGAATGTTAATGGATAAGATATAACGATGATAGAGTATTTTTCATTTCTAAATTTTTATATTATATTTATTTTTATATCCATACTCAATAGATATTTTAAGTCTATTTTCATCTCAGAAGTATTTAATAGGTATTAATAATTCTCATATGTATAACTTTTTTTTAAATAAAAACCAAAATTTAGTTTTTTAGATTTTTTATTTTTATTTTGTATATTTAAATAATTTTTTATAAATATATATTAATATATTTTTTTGAAAAATATTTTAATTTTAATTAATTTAAAATAATAATTTATATTATTTAATAAAAAATTATCTACTAAATATATATAAATTTATATTTAAGATATGAGTGTGAAATGAATGCTATATTATCTGTTCTCATTCTTATACTAAAAAATAATTTAAAATTATATTCATTCTCATTCTCATTCTCATCCTCATATTGCAATATTCAATCTAGTTTCTATTCATATAAAAAATCAAATATCCTATTAAATATAAACAAAATTGATATCTTATATTCAGATTCAACATATATGTAACATCATTAATGAATGCAAGAAAGTTTAAAAGTTGAAGCCAATCTCCTTGGGTTAGGCACAAGTAATTTGAGATTCAGAATAAAGTTTTTGTCATGGCCATTAATGTCAACTGACCCAAGCCTAGCCCTCATGGTTGAAAAATGTATAGAATTTCAGTTTCTTATGCTCTTCCATAACGTTCAATGGAGTCTGGAACTGGTATGGGGCTAACGTATAGAGTGGGTACCAGACAACAACTGCCAAGATATGTCAGTTCTACACAAAAAAGAGTTATGTTCTACCCTCTTATTTTTTTATTAAAATTATATTTAATATTTTAAATATAAAATTTCATAAATTCATTTAAAAATTTTACAAATTTGACTTAGAAAATTTCGTTTCGTCTCGACCTTTTCCATAATGAAACGAAAGTAACGAGGGAGGGAGAACATATACATACTACATTCTAGATATAGCGCGGTCGGCCACACTACATCTACTTTCGGCTATTTCTTGCTGCTATTATCCAGCCAGTACTAAGAGAGATTAATTAATTCATTAATTGAGGTTTAACAAATTAAAAAAATAATTAATTGAGGTCATTGTCCCCACGCATTGCATGGCCTTCACGTGGCTGCTGCCAAATATTAAATCTTTTGATTATAGCTATATTTGCCAAATCCGCCTCTCTTTATCTTCAACATTAACAAACTGATCACCCCATCCTGCAGTTCATGGAATACTAGAGTTTATTAATCAGGGTATGGAAACAGGTTAATTTCATGATAAGAGGTTGAAAGTGTTGGGACCCCTATACTCTTAGCTTTATAACGTAGAAAAGGGCTCATTCAATTATTGAAAAAGTTAAAAGATGAGTTTCAGTGTGTGCGTGACTGCGGGGTGATCTGACCTGTTAGTCGGTGCTTGGTTTCTTTTTGCTTACTGGTTGTGGATTTCATTAAAGAATAAAAAAGCTTTGATTTGACACTACATTTATCCACACCAATACTGGTTGTTAATTTCATGATAAGAGGTCGATACTCTTAGCTTTATCACCTAAAAAAGGACTCATTCAATTATTGAAAAAGTTAAAAGATGAGTTTCAGTGTGTGCGTGACTGCGGGGTGATCTGACCTGTTAGTCGATGCTTGGTCTCTTTTTTCTTACTGGTTGTTGATTTCATTAAAGGATAAAAAAGCTTTGATTTGACACCTATCCACACCAATATTGGTTGTTAATTTTTTTATCCTTTAATCATTTAGGTTTTCTTGTTCTTTTTTTTTTTCTTTTGAGTCGGTGATTTATTGTCAGTAATGGGAAGAGAACAGAAACAATACTTCAAAACTTCAAACCGTTTTTTGCTTTTTTGTTAGGAATCTGAAAAGTCTGTTTCAAGTGAAGAAGAACAAAAAGAAGATTACAAGGACAGCAAAAAGGGTGTTAATTGAAAATAAAAAAAAAAAGGAAAGAAAAAGATGGGAGAAACAAAGAACCATCAATGCCCACCGCCACCGCAAGTGGTTGTACCGCCGGCTGCGTTTATGTTTGTACCGTCGGCTGCGGTTGTACCGCCGGCTGCGGTTGTGGTTGTACCGCCGGCTGCACTACCGAATGTTGCGCCTTCAAGGGGACCTACTTGGCCTCCCGCTGAGCAACCCCATCAGCCTCAGTGCTGCATCCACTCCAACCCTTCTCGGCGTCAGTTTCTTTTTTCTTTTTTTTTGGCTCTGTGTAAAAATGGTACATTAATATTCGTAAGTTACTCGGATTCGATTCGAAAAAAACTCGAATTCGGTTCGATTATTATAGAGTGGAGCTCGAACTCGAGTAACTTAACTTATCGATCGAGTCGAATTCAAGTTTTTTATATCCGATTCGAATAACTCGTGAACCTAATCGAGTTTCTATATTTAAATATATTTTTATTATTTTAATTAATAAAATATTTTGAATCCGAGTTTGAATTTGAGCATGAATAATCGAACTCTTTTCGAGTATACGAATCGAGTTTATTTTTACATATTAATCGAGTTTAATCGAGCAAATTCGAATAGCTCGAATTCGATCATAAATCGATTTCGAGTTTAAAAAATAAAATTCGATCGAACTCGAATCGAATATCGAGTTTTGAATTGTGAATCGAACTCAAATTTTTTATTATTCGATTCGATTTGACTCAATTACGCATGTGTGATCAAATATTTACAGTTAAATTTAAAACGAAAGCTGACAAAAGTTGAAGATTTTATGCTAAAGTTGCTTGCTTTTTAGTTGGTATAACTAGTATTTTCTTTTCTTTTACATGTTTGTACTTGGATGGTGAAGTTAGAAGATCAAAGGGTTCTCTTTAAGAAAAAAAAAATTTTTTGTTTAAAGGTTTTGAGATTTTTTTTTATGGGTTCTTTCCAGTGAATTCTTTTAAAATAAACTTTTGTTTCATTTGTTCTGATTTTCTTTTGATTTCATTTGGTTCTGTCACACCATTTCGTACATTTCAATGCCCTTCACCTAAGCTAGGATAAGTCTGTTGTTTGCTTTTAGTAACTAAATAATTGGCTTTAGCTCAACCATGTAACTGAAACTTTTTAGGATTAAAATCCTTTTCAACTAATCTCACAGAATCAACTTGTTTAACAGCTCAAGCGCTTTTCCTGGCTTTCCAACACAACATCGTGAATCTTGGAACTACAGTCTTAATTGCAAATACTTTCGTGCCTCGGATGGGTGGGGATCATGTATGCTTTATGACCCGTGTAGATTAATGTCAACACAATAAATTTTTTATGGGATTGATGCCCTTTTATATCTTGGTCCTCTGTTTGCTATGAACAGGGTGATAAAGCCCGTGTTATTCAAGGGTTGCTGTTTATGTCAGGCATTAATACTCTGCTTCAAACGCTTATTGGCTCACGGCTTCCCACAGTGATGGGTGCATCTTTTGCATACACCTTACCATTGTTGTCGATCATCAATGATTATACTGATGAGGCCTGCGCATGTGAGCATGATGTATGTAAACTTTAGTAAGATATAAGCAAAAGTAATAGGAACTGACGAATTATAAAGTTCTTTGTGTTATTGATGTCAATATGCCTGCTTCGTAGAACACACTTTTTCCTTCCCCAACTTGAATTTTAGTTCTTTTTTTTTTGTTCCCTTTTGAGAAAATATTTCAGTTGTCTCCATTATTTGCGGTCTTTCTGATTATATCTCAGGTATCTCCCAATTTACAATGTTACTTGTATAGGTTATAAGCTGAAGCATCCTTGGTGTTCTAACATAATATGTGTCATATAACTAAGTTGGTGTATTTGCTTAATAGATTTGCTCATTGTTGGTGTACTCTTCCTATATCCCTTATTACTTAATGACTATGATCTGGGTGCTTGCTTGCAGAGGTTTGTCCGTGGTATGAGAACGATTCAAGGATCACTAATTGTTTCTTCCTTTGTCAACATCATCCTTGGGTATGGCAGGGCATGGGGGGAGCTGACAAGGTAATGGTGAATGTAGTTCTGAATATCAGTTCATATGACCTGTCTTATTTATTTCTTGCAGCTCGTTGCCTGCTTGTCAGTTATGGCTTGAGATGTGTGATCAGTTTGTTATCAAGTTTACAACACTGATTTTTCTAATAGTTTTCTCTTTAACCACCTTCTCTCTAGATTCTTTAGTCCCATAGTCGTGGTGCCACCGGTTTGTCTCCTTGGTCTTGGTCGGTTTGCAAGAGGTTTCCCATTGGTAATTCTCTTTAAACGCTTTTGTGCTTAGCTGCGACTGATAATATACTGATACAAACTGCTATTTGATGCAATTAACTTATGATACAGTTAGGTAACTGTGTGGAAATTGGCCTGCCTATGCTTATTCTGCTGGTTATTTCCCAAAAGGTAATATAAATTACCAAGTGTAATATCTCATACTAACATTCTTCTTTATTAATTTGACAAGAATACTTGTTTGCTGCAGTACATGAAGCGCATCCATTCAAGGGCCAATCTTATACTTGAGAGGTTTGCTTTGCTTTTTTGCATCGGAATTATCTGGGCTTTTGCTGCAATCCTTACTGTGTCTGGTGCTTACAACAATGTTAAGACTGCGACTAAACAGAGTTGCCGCACAGATCAATCTTTCCTAATATCATCTGCGCCTTGGTATGGTTATGATGTGCTGCTCTGCTTGTTTGCTTGAGTTATAATTGATTTCATAAAAGTCCTCCTATGACTCATTACATCATGTTATTGTTTCTAGGATTAAAATTCCATACCCGTTTCAGTGGGGTACGCCTATATTCAGGGCTAGCCATGTTTTTGGGATGATAGGTGCTGCTCTTGTTTCGTCTGCAGAGGTTTAGTCACTTTCTTAGAAGATTTTAATTGTATTTTGTATTTTGTATTTTGTAAGTTCAATGTTTTGGTTTCACTCGATCCAATTTGAAACTTTAGTCTACTTAGACTTTGCTTTGTTTTAGCTTGGCTTAAAACATTTTTTATGTACATTTACCTCATAGAATCTGAATTTTAAATCTGCTTCTCTGTTCATTTTCTCACTGAAACAGATAAATCAGCTGCTAATGAAACTTTCCTAAACTTTCTGTGACTTTCAATGCAGTCAACTGGAACATTTTTTGCTGCAGCTCGGCTTTCTGGTGCCACAGCCCCTCCGGCACATGTACTCAGCAAAAGTATTGGCTTGCAGGTTCTTACCTGGATTGCTGTGCATTGCCTTTTGGAACTTATTCATCAATGATTTCTCTAAAATGATAAACAGTAGTCCTGAATCTCTTAATATTATTTTGTCAATGGTGAAGATAACTTAGTCATCTTTTTTCTAAATGCAGGGTGTTGGTATGCTGCTTGAAGGGCTTTTCGGTTCTCTTGTTGGTACTACTGCATCTGTGTAAGGAAGCATTGCTTCTTTAAAGAGAAGTTCCATTCTATTTAGAGTAGTTATTAACTGTAGAAAAGCATCACTGTCTTAACTCTCATCTGAATGATATTGCAGTGAAAATGTTGGCCTTCTGGGACTTACACATATAGGAAGCAGAAGGGTGGTGCAGATTTCGACCGCTTTCATGATATTTTTCTCTGTATTTGGTTTGTTTTTGTACTTTCTCATTAATTGGATTGAAAATTTTGCCCTATATCTATCATGTTCATACTTGATTGTTTAACCTTACATCTTTCAGGGAAATTTGGCGCATTTTTTGCTTCTATTCCATTGCCAATATTTGCTGCCATATACTGCATTTTATTGGGCAATGTTGGTGAGTGACTCTTTAGACTGTAGCCATGGTAGTTCTTGTGTCTGATATCCTGTTTTCTTTTAATGGGAATTTCCCTCTCCTCTTTTCCTTCTTGATGCAGCTGCTTCTGGAATCACATTCATACAGTTTGCAAATAATAATTCTAGGAGAAACATCTATGTTTTGGGTCTCTCTCTATTCCTCGGGCTATCGATTCCTCAATACTTTGTAGCAAACACAACTTATGATGGTCATGGACCAGTTAGAACAAATGCTGGATGGGTAAGTTACGTACTGCGATCGTTTTGTTCTCCATTATCGCTTGTCACAGTCTAGTCAATTAGAAGCTAATTTATTGAATAAGGCTCTGAAGGATACACTGAAAAGGTAAAATAACTAGATTTTAACAGAAACCAGGCCCGCATAACAATTACAGTTAGATATATATTTTCTTGTTTATTTGCTTCATCTGTCTGATATACATCCAATTACAATGCATGCAGTTCAATGATATCTTGAACACAATCTTATCATCATCTGCAACTGTGGCGATCATTGTTGGGACTGTGCTCGATAACACCCTAGAAGCAAAGCATGTGGATGATGAGGAGTTCCATGGTGGAAACCCTTCCAGTACAGCATGTGAGATGTTAGAACCGAAGAGTTCTACAGCTATCCCGTCAGACTCAATGAATATATGCCCACCAGGTTTTTCTTAACACGGTACATTGTTTGTATATTAGCTACAATACATTGGCATGTGTTAAATCATTTTCAAAACTGTAACTGTTGGTCAATTTGCGAAATTTTAATCCTCTACCGCCGTAGTCTTGTCGCTTTTCATGGTAGTTAAGTAGTGAAGTGGTTGAAATTTTTTTTCTGATTGATATTCAACTGGGTGAGAAAATAAGAGTGAACTAGTTAAAAATATATTAATCCTACACACTTGTCATCTCTTTCTCTGAATTCTAATGTAGTTTATGTTCTACTTCTTACCTCTCTAAACCGTGTGCAACTATAGTCTTCTGTTCACCACACCATGGAGCAGTCGACCTTGTTCTTCTAATTTATCTTTGCAGCAATGAGTTGAGTAATATGCAAAGTTATTTGCGACATGGGAAGCATGGGCTGAAGAAAATCATATATAATTGTACTAGCCCAAGGCCCACCCACAAGCATGTGTTAGAAACTGAGCCCACTACTTATCCAAGCAAATCTAAGTAATCCATTTGTAAGAGCCACAAGTCGCACATTGCCTGGGAACTTTGGTTTTATGAAAGACCTGCAGGAAAGAGCTAAAACATTTCAACTAGAGAAAACAAGTAATAATACCTCTGAAGTGCTATAAAGAATCAGAATTACAGTTAGCCACATAGTTCTAGTTCTACAATTACCTTAGATCCTCTATTGATAACATAGTTGTTTTCTTTTGTTACTGTCCTTGGCTAAGGTCAAAGATCTTTCTTTGCATTTCGCTGATGCTATAGGTTTGTAGCCGCCCTCTAGTGAACCCCGAATATTACTACCTGCTCCTCTTCTTCGGGTCCTGCAGATTTATCCCACTCGTACACCCATTCAGATGCACGATAACGAGAACTTACTTGATCATCTAGGCTTTCTGCCAATTATGAAATCAAGCAGTTCAAGTTGCTTTTTAATCCAAGGAGGATCATTGGGATTCAGCCAGCAAGCTTCACCGGTATCTTTGTGCTTAAATCTGGCTGCCGTGGATTTTTCTTACTTTTCCTATTGTCCCACCATTCAAACGGACTGGAAAAAAAATACTTGCCACAAGAAAATTTGGCTATCATACCTCTTCATGTCAGCCATATATGTCTGGATATAAATGTAGTAATGATAGTGAGATGAATTATTGTTAAAAAATAATCATTAAAAATATTAATCTAAATATATAGTAATAAATTATTTTTATATATTTTAATGTTAGTTAACATTTAAAATTTTAAAATTTTTTATTAAATATATAAATGATTTATTATATAATTATAATAATGTTACGTGAAAAAATTTCTAAATAAAAAATGAAAAATGTAAATAACAATAAAAGACTAACTAAGCAATAAGGGTATTCTCATGCCTACACTATACTATTGAAAGGTAAAAAAGAAAAAAGAAATGATTGCAGAGGAATAAAGATAGAATAAACAGTAAGGGGTATACTCATCTTTACACTATACATTGGAGAACAAAAATTTTAAAAAATAAAAAATAGATGGCAGGGACATAGGAGGGAAGAAGGGTGTAGCGGAGAGGCTGATTTTCCACCGGACCCTTAAGCTTGGAGGTTCAGTGCGATGAAAAAAAGTTGACTCGTGCTAGAGTAGGTGATTCAAACAGCTTCCACTGACAATTGAAGTTATGAATCATGTTGTATTGGGATTAATCGATGATCCAAACATAGTTTAAGAATTCATTGGATGGTTGGTGAGATTGATTATAATGGTAAAAGTAAAATTAATTACTGTAATGATGAAATTATAATTAGTGATAGAGATATGTTATTAGTTCAAATACTTGAATTAAATTAAGGGGGTAAATTGGTTAATTATATATATTTTTATTATCCAATAAACACAAAATTCATAATTCAAAATTTTTAAACAAATAGACACAACAAATATGAGTATACTAATAATCTTAAAAGCAAAGAGATAGAGATAAATAATCAAACACCGAAATTTATAAAGGTTCGACCCATTTCTTTAAGCACCTACCTCCTCTCCCTTAGCCTCACTTGCTAAAAAGTCTAATGCACTATATGTTGAATGTTATAACGTAACTCTTTAAAGCTCTATACAATCAACAACATAATCTCTAAAAGTTATCCTCCCCCTTATGCTTACAACTTCTCAATACAAAATTTGAAGCGTTTTGCAAACTTAAAAAACTTATCTAAAGTTGGATGCTTTCTAATTTGAAGCACAAATTAAAATTAAGAAGAATATCAAGAGAGAAATTAATAGAAGGTGAATTTTTGCACTTTGCACACAACAAATGCTCTTAATACTTGGAGAAGATGGTAGATAAAAGCAATAAATTTTTTTTAGCTCTTTCTAGCTTGAAATATGATGGGAGACCTCTTTTTATATGTAGAGAGTGAAAGATAATCGTTACTTGCATTAAATGTTTGGAGCATACAAAATTTCAAACAAAAAATAGTCGTTAGGGGGCTTTTTTGGCATAAGGGGATCTATCCTTTCATAAAGGGGATTGATTGGGTCAGTTGAAAAACAAAGCCATTTTACTCATGAAAGCCACACCTGATTAATTAGGTAAAGGATCTGATCGATCCCTTAACCCAGGTGATTAATCCCTTATGCAAAGTGAGTGATCCCTTCTACAAGCTTTGAAATCATTTTGGTTTTTGAAAAAAAATAGATCGATCCCTTTAGTGGGAAGATCGATCGGGTCATGTTGAAAACCTAACAAATAAATCCCTACGAAGAGGGGATCAATTGATTTTAAAATTTTTTGCACATGTGAGTTTTTTGGCCAAACAATGGATCGATCTCTTTACCTAGGGAATCAATCGGGTCAATGAGGGGATCGGTCTTTTCCCTTGGGTGATTGATCTCTTTTGTCTCATTTTGCCCAAAATTTTTTTTTTCATTTGTTGAGTTTTCTTTTGATTCAAAGGCATTTTTGGCAAGATGAAATGTTAGAAAAATGTTCAATTTCATATTAAAACAACTTGGTTCATGTTAAGCAAACTTTTGTTTTGTCATTTCAAAATACATTGATCAATTAAAGATTAACAATCTTTCATTTTTTAATATGACAAAACCAAATGAAAAAAATTTACTTTGAAAAACATATTTCCGTTTAAAAATAGGCTTCTCTGAATTTAAGCATAAAAAATTATTTTTAATAAGCTAAGAATGAATAAATAACCATCCATTATTTGTTGGCACATTAAGCATAATATCAAGACCATTAATAGATAAGGAAATATCATGATATTCATTTAAGCATAATCCTAAAGTTACTCCCTCTATAATGTATTCAATCCGAAATGAGTAAGTCATCAAAATTTCAATTTAAGCAAATAAGCAATGTGACCAAATTTCATTTCATACCTTCTCCCTTTTTGCAAAAACTTTTCCAACTTTAGCAAAATTGCAAAATTTTTCATTTCATTACTTTTTCCTTTTTTTGTCATAGCAAAAAGGAACAAGATAATCAAAGTAATATGGTAATCAATTCAAGGCAACAATAAGCTCAATATATGTTTAAATCAAACCAACCTACTACCATAACTTAATGCCATAGCAAAATAATCAAGATACCAATTGCTGTATAACATCAATTTTAAACCAATTCCAATACAATATACCAAATGCCATTATGAAATTGAAATGCATATGTCATTAATATAAATGTTAAGTACCAAAGTTTAAAAACATTATGCAAATTGTCTTTAAGAAAATTAAAACTTAAAAAGATAGATATATAAGGAACACATCTAAGGCATGGCATCAAGATGATTAAAGAAGATGATAAGGTGAGAAATGGTGGAAATGCTGGTTCATTTCAATCTTTATTTGGCAAATTTCTTCAATCATGGCATTTTGATTTAACTATAAATTTTCAAGCCTTGAGTTCATATCCCAAACTATGGAGTGCAAGCTATTCATTTAAATTATCATAATTTGTAATGCACCTTAAGTATCAAATGATAGACTAGAGGGCTCTTCTTAAAGGACACTTAAACATCTGCAGTATCATGCTCATTTTTTTCTTCTTACACAACCCTAATTTTAGCCTTTTTAATCCACAAACCAACTGCATTTTGTATATAACTAATATTATGCAAAGTATGAACTCCAAGAATATTAAATAGATCATTAAACACAATCTCTCTATCACTCTTAGTGTTTATGTCCCCATTATCATCTAGTATAAAAGTTTCAACCAATAATTGCTTATTAACCATAATCTCTCTACCCGTCACAAAAGTTTTGAACTTATCAAGATAATATCTATTTCCATTCCCTTCAATCTTAATACATGTAGCATTACTATAGAACACCTTAACTAGATTATCATAAACTATTCCATCCATGTACAAATAATTTATCCAACCAAAATCTTTAAATACATGCAAATAAGACAACCTAATAGATTGAAAAAAATTCAAGAGATATTACCATTCCATGCTTAACCTTCTTATGAGTAAAATTTGCTTTATACCTCTCCTTATTAGTAGGATTTTTAAAATTTTGATTGAATGAATGCTTAATTGACGAACTAAAAGCCTTCATTAGAGGATTCTTTTTTGGTCTAGCACTTACTTTGGTTTTAAGTGCCATAGAAAATTTTGAAAAATTGGATATAAGATAATAGGTAAGCTTTTATAAAATTGATGAAGGAAACTAACACTATAGATAATAGGAAGTGATATATGTTTGTAAGGAGCAAAGATATTGAGTAAAGATGAAATTTCAAAAAAAGGATCAAAATTTTAGAGAGAGAAATCGGTAGGAGTGATTTAAGATAATTTTGGTATCATTTTTATGAAAATAGATAAAGATGTGGTATGATTTTTACGAAAATAGATAAACATTTTGCAAGAAAATTAAAAAAAAAACTTGATTTTTGTAAGAAATTTTGATTGAAAATGATGAGCTTTTAGAGAATTTGTGGGAAAAAGAACTAGGGTTTAAGAAGGTAATAGAATAGGAAGAGGAAGGATAAGGCTCACGTAGGGTTTTGATTAAAAAGAGCTAGAAATTTTAAAACCAAAAGAGGCATTTCACATGCTGTCAGCCTACCCAATCAATCGGGTCCCTTAAGGGATCGATCGATTCATGAAATTCTCAAACTTCATTTCACTACTGGTTGAAAAACCAATCAATTCGGTCCTCTATAGGATCAATCAATTCACATGTAGACAAATTTTTTTAAAAGAATTTTGAAAGAATTTTTTTAAAATTCATACGATATGATCAATCAAACATGGATCAAGTAATCACAAATATGATCATAAATAAGTCATCAAAAATTTATCAAAAGAAGCATACATTTGTTTAACACAGCACAAATATATCAACAATTACATTTTATGAAGAATTCATTATACCAAGTTTACTTTTAATTGTGTAAAATCTATCTCTTTTAAAAGGTTTTGTAAAAATATCAATTAATTGATGCAAGGTATCAACATATGCAAGTATAATATCACTTTTTTGAACATGATCTTTAATGAAATGATGTCTAATTTCAATATGCTTGGTTCTTTAGTGTTGAATTGGATTTTGGTGAGATTAATGGACTGGTGTTATTGTATTTAATTGGAATGTGATCTATAACAATTTTAAAATCCTCCAATCATTGCTTAATCTACAAAACTTGAACACAACAACTATTGGCTATACATATTTGGCTTCGGTTGTAGATTGAATAACACTATTTTATTTTTTGAAAAATCATGATATGAGTATATTCTTAAATAATTGACAAGTACCAAAAGTGCTTTTTCTATCAATTTAACAACCACCAAAATTCACATCGAAATAAGCATGCAAAGTAAAAGATAAACTTTTTAGATATCATAATCCTAAATAAGGAATGTCTTTAGGGTATCTAAAAATTCTTTTAATAGTAAGTAAATGTAATTCTCTAGCTGATGATTGAAATCTAACGTATAAGCACACATTAAACATTATATCTAGTCTATTTGTAGTAAAATATAATAATGAACCAATTATAAACCTATACAATTTAAAATCAATATATTTACCTCCTTTATCCTTATCAAGTTCTATTAAAATGCCTATCGGTATTAAGTAAGGCTTTGACTCCTCTAATTCAAACCTTTTGAGCAAGTCCGTAATGTATTTGGCTTCATGATGAAGGTACCATCTTTTATTTGTTTTACTTGTGATCTAAAAAAAATATAGGTTCTCTTATCATGTTCATTTCATATTCACTTTGCATAGTCTTTACAAACTCTTGACAAAGAGATTTATTAGTAGCACCAAATATAATATCATCAATATAAACTTGCACAATAAGAATATTTTTTTTTATTTTAATAAAAAGTATAGTATCAACATTCCCTCTATTGAAACTATTTTCAATTAAAAACTTTGACAATCTTTTATATCAAGCTCTAAGAGCTTGTTTTAAATCATATAAAACTTTTATCAATTTATAAGCATGATTTAGAATTTAAGGATTTTCAAAACCAAAAAGTTGCTCTACAAATATTTTTTTCATTTATAAAACTATTTAAAAATGTACTCTTGATATCCATTTGAAAAAGTTTGAAATTTTAAAACATACAAATGCAAGCAACATCCTAGTGGCTTTTAACTTTGCAATTGGTCCATAAGTTTTATCATAATCAATTCTTTCTTCTTGATTATACCATTGAGCTATTAACCTAGTTTTGTTTCTAACAACATTGTTATGCTCATCCATTGTATTCTTAAAAAACTCATTTGATACCTATAATAAGATGATCACTAGCTCTAGGTATAAGGTTTCACACTTAGCTTTTTTCAAATTGGTTCAATTCCTCTTATATAGCTAATATCCAGTGATCATATTTTAAGGCTTTATCTATGTTCTTAGGTTCAATATGAGAGAGAAAAAAATATAATTATACACATTATAAGAAAATCTATTTTTTATCCATTGAGTTAGGTCACCAATAATCTCATTATCTTTGACATATCTCATTTTTCTATAACAATTTGGTTCTTACTCTATTTGTTGTGGTATATCTAGAAACTTATCATCCTCATTTTGAATATTCTCCTCAATGTCATATGATGCATCATTAATATTTTCTTGAAATATACGTACATCATCATCATCAAAAGAAACCTTTTTCAAAGGTAGATTAGATTAATCAAAGATAACATATATAAATTCTTCAGCAACTAATGTTATTTTATTAAAGACTCTGTAAGCTTCTGAATCCAAAGAATATCCTAGAAAAATACTTTAATCACTTTTTGCATCAAAATTTTTAAGATTATCTTTTTCATTATTCAAAACAAAATATTTGCAACCATAAGGATGAAAATAGCTTATGTTAGGCCTTTTTCATTTAAAAAGCTTATAAAGAGTTTTTTTTCAAGATTAACCTAATCATAGCTCTATTTATAATATAATAAGAGGTATTTATGGGCTCCACCCAAAAATAACTAGGTAAATTATATTCACAAAGCAAAGTTCTAGCCATTTCTTCTAAAGTTCTATTTCTCTTTTTCTATTATCATATTTTATTAGGAGTTTTAAAAGCAGAAAATTTATAGTTAATACCATTTTCACTACAAAACACATTAAAGCCAAGGTTTTCAAATTCTTTTCTATAATCGCTTCTAATACTAAAAATTGAATAATATTTTTCAATTTATATGTGTATGCTAAAAGCGATAAATTTTTTCAAAGCTTCATTCTTTTAATGTAAAAAGAGAACCCATGTATATCTAGTAAAATCATCAGTAATAACAAACCTATATTATTTTTCACCAAGACTTATTATCCTAGTAAGACAAAAAAGATCAATATGAAGTAGTTGAAGTGATATAGTAGTTAAAATGCAATTTTTAGGTTTGAAAGAGGTTTTTCTATGTTTTCCTTGAACACATGCATAAAAAATCTTGTCATTTTCAAATTTCAATTTTGGCAAACCAATAGCCAAGTCATTTTGAAAAAGTTTTAAAATTACATGCATACTTGCATGTTCAAGTCTTTTATGCTAAATCTAACTTTCATTTTCCTTTTGAGCCATAAAATAAATATTTTTAAAAGATAGATTATCAAATGCTCCACATAAACATTTCTTTGACAATGTCCAATGAAATTAGTTTGTTAGTCTTGATATCAATCACTTGACAACACATGGATTCATAAGTCCTTTATCAAAAAATTGGCTAACACTAAGTAAATTATGCTTGAGTTTTTTCACAAGTAAAATATTTTCAATAGTAATAGAAAAATTGTTACCAACAGAGCTAATTCCTTCAGTTTGGCCTTTGAAATTATTTTCAAATGTAACATCTCTTTTTAGCCTTTAAATCTTTGAATTGAACCTTGTCTCTGGTCATGTGTTTTGAGCATCCACTATCAAGATATTATGGATTGTTCTTACTTGAATTTATCTTGTAGCAATGCTTATCCACCTACAAGAACATAATTAAATTTTTGTTTTGGGTACTACAATTTTTTTGGGTTTTTGACTGTTAATACTTACAATTCTTATGCCTTTTAGAATTCACTTCATCTTAGTAATCTCATCGTGAGATATATTAACTCTTTTTGGAATCTACACACTCTTAATAAATTTACCCCTATAAGTGACTTTTTTCAAGGAACAATATTGTATAAAATGACCTAATTTATGAGAATACACACATTTACTAGATGAATCATTTGGTTTAATAAGAAAATTCTTCAAATGAGTTTTTTTGCCACCATCATTATAGCCTAATCTATTTTTATCAAAGAATATTCTTTATGTTTCAAGCATGTCATTGAGTTTTTTATATCCTATATAAAATCTAAAAAGTGAATTATGCAAATTCTCATTTTTCTTAGTCAAATCATCAACAATCAATTTTGAAAGCTTAATTTTTTTTTCTAAGTCATTCTTTGCGTTAATCAAGAGCTCATTCTTTTTTTTCAACTTAAAAATTATTTTCTTATACTTCATGTCCATGCTTTCAAATTTTATAGCTAATTCATCAAAAACATTTTACAACTCATCAAATGTATATGAATTTAAATCATTTGGATAAGAAATTACCTTGGGCTTATCAAGAGCCATAAGACAATTTGGCTACTTTTTTCTTATCTGATTTATCATCGGAGAAGTCACTATCATTCAATGTTACAACAATTGTTTTCTTCTTTGGCTTCATTGCATTTTGCTTTTTTCACAAAAGATAATCAAATTTAATATAACCCGATTTGTTTCATTCATAGTAAACAACTTGATCCTTTTCTTTTCTACTTGATTCTTTTTTGCTCATTTCTTTTTGTGATCTTTTTTTATTTGAGAACTTGTTCATATTCATGAACTTCTTGAATCTTTTTGCAAATATAACCATTTTTTCATCTTCATCAACCTCTTCTTATTTAAACTTTTTTTTTTATTTTCTTGAGAGATTAATTTAAGAACAATTTCATCTTTAAGCTTTCTCTTAGTGTTCAGCATTACCATCAATAAAATTTTCTTCTTGCTTCATTTCCACGTTCTTATATTTGTACCAAGAGGCACACACCAAATAAATAACAAAGTTAACAGCACTCAACGTTGATAATAACCAGTAGAAGTAGTTCAACTTGTCTCTGTTCAAGTTGCTAGAAGCCAACCAACCCCCGCTGGCCCTGTTTACCACTTCCACTACTAGTGAGCTTATAAAGTACCCAAATGCGAGTGAAAACCATGAGATGGCTGTGCTTGTTCCCTTCATTCTAGCTGAGCTCTCCGCATGGTAGAACTCTAGCAGCCCGACCAATATGAACATATCAGCCAACCCAAATACAGCATATTGGAATCCAAGCCAAAACACACTCATTGGCAGAGGGTCGTTAGAATCTACCATGTTGTTTTTAACAGCCACAGATTTACGCCGGGTTTCCATGAGCGCAGAAATTGCCATGGAAATGGTTGAGAGCACCAATCCAACTCCAACTCGCTGAAGATATCGGATTCCTGTTGGAATTCCTGTTATTTTTCGGGCAAGTCGAACAAAAATGCGGTCATAATTTGGAATAAAAATGAAGTTAAACACCATGGGTATGACAGGGAGGGAGGCAGCGGGGATCTTAAAACCAGAGATACGAGTATCCATGGTCATGCTTTGTCGTACGGAGAAAGTTTGGAGTTGAGCCAAACAAGTATTTATGAAAACAGTACTAAGTACAATTGGGAGCATGCGAAGTAGAATCTTGGTTTCTTCAACTTGGGTCACTGTACTAAGCCTCCAGGGTCCTGGAGTCATTGTTGGTGATGCACCCCGAAAGGTAATATGAACTGCTGCTCGATCCAAAAACCTGTGAATTTGATGATGTATTTACGTGAGAGCTAGTTAATTCAGAACAAAATAAACTTGAGAAATTAAACTGTGTACCTAAATTGATTGGTTCTCTGAAGAATTTCATTGGGCATCACGACTGTCCCTTTGTCATAAATCTCATATAATTCATCTTCCTTCTTTGGTAATGGAAAATCTCGGTTGCGGATGGCAGAGAGTAATACCTTGAAAGAGGAAAAGGTGGCCATGACTCATGAACTCCCCTCATTTTCACATGGAAAATAGTACTATTTATTATGATGGAAAAACAACATAAGATTCAATTTGGTAACCCAACTTACCTGTATGATACGAATTATGGAGCTTCCTTTAGGCGCATTTTTCCTATAAAATGGCTTGCCAATGCTCAAAAACACAATTGACAGCAAGACTGCTATAGTGCACACCCCAAACGCCCAATCCCAACCCTTGTTAGAACTTATCCATACAACAAAAGTTACCCCAGCTATAGATCCACCGGTCATGCTAAATACGAACCAGTTGAAAAAGCTTGAAAGTTGCGCTGCCTCTTTGGGTTCCTTGCTGTCGAACTGGTCAGCTCCCAGTAATGGCAAAGCCCCCTTAACCCCGCTGGTTCCTAGCGCCACCAGGTATATACCAGTGTAAAAAATTGCTAACTGGCCGGTATTTGCAGCCTCGCATTGTTTTGAAACATCCGTGCAAGGAGTTGGCCTCAGTTGATCGAAGTGTGCTTGTACTGTCAGCAGCGCATATCCCTGCAAATTTGTGAGAATCAGGCAAAATCTTGTCAGATCATGTGACTTCAATTGTTGAATTATCTAATTAAGATGAGCTGCTATTTGCTAAAACGAGGCTTTTCCCAACGTCTCAAATAATATATGAATTATTACAGACATGTGATCTATTGATAGAGTATTGAACTATTAATTTCAATATTCAATCAATCTCAAACATAAAAAAATACATTAATTATAGCCAACTTCCGTGGAAGAGATAGTATGGACTATCAATTAAGCAAAGTTCTGAAAAGAGCCATTGTTAAATTGTGATTGGTGACACATGCATGCAATTCTGAACTAAAGCATTGTTTGCGAGAGACCATGTGGAAACAGGCAAGCGGCACATGGATTATTGTTAAAATATGCATGGAACAATACTAAAGATTGGGTTTTGTCAACTGTTTTCCTTTCTTTTCGGAGTGTTGAAATCATAATTATCTTCTTTTCTCGTACTATATCTTCTTTGAAAGAATCATATTATTCTCTTTAAATATTAAATAATAGATAATGCTAAATACAAATAATTAAGAAAACATATATGCAAATACATGTATTGTTTTTGAATACATATTTACGAATCAAAAGGAGCCAAAATCCACTGTCATTGTCAAAAGGTTATATTTTATGTAGATTAGTTATTTGCTTTATTTTATTGGGGATCAAAAATTAAAGAACAAAAGAGGATTAGCGAATCATGCAAACGCTATGAAACTCCTGTCCACTATGTCTCATACAGACCTTAATCATATATATGTAGTAGATTTTGTTCCTTTCATCAAATTGCTGCTTCTGTAATTTGCCAAGTTATTGTCTCTACTGGCAAATGGCCACTGGCTGGGGGAATATTTATCACAGAGCAATGGTTTTCTTAATTAACATGAACAAACAGAAAGAGGCTATATAATTAGAAATTAATACAGTTTCATTTCATGGTCATTTATTTATGTCATCACAAGCATACCATTGATCTGTTCTATGCTTTAAAGGTGTGAATAACATTTTTATGATGTCATGGATTTAATCACTAAGAGAAAATGGTAGTGCCATGTTTAAATTAAAGAGATTTTTTTTTTGGGGGGGGGGGGGGTTTAAATCAATATCATATATCTATACGTGGAGTACATAATCTTATAATTTTTACTAATTATAGAGTTTAAGCAATAACTTTTCCCATTAGTAGCAATGATCAATCTCAACATTTTCTTTAATTTTTTTGATATAATTACTTTCAAGCAACAAGTTGAAACACATTAAAACATATATATGGAAAAGATTTTAGAGTAAAAATCTCTCCCCATCTTTTTGTTCTTATAATGATTTGGAACCCTAAATTAAGCTATAATGTTGAAACAATAAGGTTTTTCCTCAGTAATTAACTGGATTTAATCCTTAATTGAGTGGAATTAGCTCTTGTTTGAAACTTTGGATGAAGAAAATGGAATAAAAAAATTTTTTTTATGTGTTCACCAATAAAATTACATAAATATAATTTCAATATAACAGATAAAGGTGAGGATGGATATGATAAATAACGTACCAGCAATTCTATGATTCCAAACAAGACACAGGTTGTGAATCTTGTCAAATAGCTATCAGCGATGACTCCTCCTATGATTGCTAATATGAAAGAGGTTCCCATGAAGTTTGTAACTGTGTTTGCAGATTTTGTCAAGCTGAAGTTCATGTAACCCATAAAGTAGGTGACAAGGCTCACTGCATTAGCAATAAACGCCATGTTCTCCAGTGCCTCCATCACTACATGAGATGAATTCTCTCGCAATCAGAAGCAATTAATTAAACCATTCTTATCCATCATACTCTCAAATTAGAAGAAATATCATTTAAAGAAGGTTAGGGAAATATCATGGTTAATTACCATAGACGAAAAGTACAGCTTTAGTTCCTCCTACCCTTGAGTCTTGCTTTGGTTGCGGTTCCTCATCTCTACTGATTTCCTGTTTGCAGTGCCACAAAAACTGATTAGCTAAGAGAAAGGTGAGAGAAAGAATAAAGAAGGTTGGTGGCTCAGCATCTCCACATTTCGTTCATGATTCATGAAAGAGAGATCTGCAGGCTAATTGCACACCAATTTTCTCGAGCGTTTTTGAAGAACATCTTGAAATTTAAATGAGGAAACATTTACCATTTCGTTCAGAGAGCTTGGTTTCTTCTTTATTCTTTCTTCGAGGATGCAAAAGAAAACGTTGCTTCTGGTCAGTGTCCGGTGGTACACAACACATCAAACCCTATGAATATATAAATATACAAGCACACCAATCCCTGCTTTTCCCCTCTCTCTTGGGACAACGACCTCTCTATCTGTAATATACCTGCTAATTTTAAAACTCAACTTGGTTCAAAACCTATATTTTATAGCGCATATTATTTCAGACATGACAAGAATCATTACTTGGTAAGTTATTACTTTATTGCTATATGTACCATAATTAAAAAGTTAGCTAGTATTCATGTATCCTGTCAAAGCAACATATATATATATATATGATTTGTTTGAAGTGTTATTCAATAATATATTAAATCAAAATCAAAGCCTTTCATATACATCACATTGTTATCTTTAAGTAAATCTTTATTCTTTAACAAGAGAAACAACAAGGAAACAAGTGGCATCTAGTTGTACAAGTTACTAATTTTCTGGCTTTCTCCCAATTCCCAAATATGAACGCTCTCATGAATGTACTTCACTTTATTAATTTGTTGACTCGATGATACAGAGATATTCCAATGGGCGATGATCTGGATCCAGTGCCACTCTATCTTCTTTTTAAACTCTTTTTTCGGCTCAGCTTTGTACTTGTTTCATTTGTTAACTTGTAATCCTCCAATCACCTTTTTTTCTTTTGGGCTTTTAACTCGTTTTTAATCCTCCAATAATCTTTTTGCCATTTAATCTAATGCCCATTTCCTCGCCTTGTTTTATTCTTGAACGAAGAAATTGAGCTTTTGAAGTGAAGTTTCCTTTCTGGCCAAAAAAAAAAAAAAAAAAAAAAGTTTCCCTGATACATTGAAAATTTTTAAACAAAAAATTAATAAACTTGAATATAATTTTTAGATAAATATTTTTATTAATTTTAATATAAATTTTACCGTTAAATAATAATTATTTTTAATAATTTTTATACATATTATTTATATCTCATTAATTTTATCAATCTGTAAATTTGCATTTGAATGTTTCTAATAAAAAACTTCAACTATTTCTCTTAAAAAATCCACTTAAATCTTGCACGAATGAAAGAGTTAATATAAAATTGCACATGCAGCACCCATCTCAAAAACACTTTGATAGAGAACTAGGATTAAATGAATAAGAGTATTATTATCATCTCAACATGTGCTAACTTGTCCACTTCCTTAATTTTCACCCTTTTTTTTTTCTAATTATTTTTGTTTCATCAAATACAAGTTTCTTCAATAATTTAAAGAGATTTTAGTCTTTTAGAAGGGCTTTTTTGAATTTCTATAATAAGAAAAATGTTTATATTTGAGAATCCCTAAACCTAGGGGTTACCATTCTTAGAACTAACATGTTTCTTAGAATACCCATTTTCATGGAGCTCTTATGCACCGCATAGATACCTAAATTCACCACTCGACGCTGCCAATAGCCAGTAAAAATGGTTGAGTTTGTCTCTGTTCAAATTGTTATTAGCCAGCCATCCACCACTGACCTTTGTTCACCACCTCCACCACCACCACCTAGCTCAAGAAGTAACCAAAAGGAAATGAGCACCATGAGATGCATGGCTGTGCTCAGTGACTTCATCCCTGCTGAACTCTCAGCATAGAAGAATTCTAGTAGCCCAAACAATTTGAACATATCATCCAATCCAAATAGATAGAATATTGGTATCCAAGCCAAAACACACTCATTGGCAGAGGCTGAATAGAATATACCATGTTGTTTTGAATGGATACCGATTTGCATCCTGTTTCTACAATTCCAGCAACTGCCATGGAAATGGCAGAGAGAACCAATCCAACCCCAATTCTTTGAAGATATCGAATTCCAGAAGGGATTCCAGTTATTTTTCGAGCAATTAGGACGAAAATGCAGTCATAAGTTGGGAAAAAAATGAACACGAACACAAGGTGTATAACCTGGATGGAGGGACCAGACATCTTAAAACCAAGGATACGAGTGTCCATGGTTGTGTTTTGTTGGATGGTGAAAGTTTGGAGTTGAGCTAAACAAGTATTCATGAAAACAGTGATGAATATAATTGGAAGCATCCAAATTAGTATATATGTAACCTTTTAATTTAAAATAAAAGCTGGATCTCTTGATTGATCCTTTTATTCAAATAGTATGTCATTTTTTTTTCTCTGCTCTTCACACAAAGAATGTTAATGGATTAGATATAACGATGGTAGAGTATTTTTCATTTCTAAATTTTTATATTATATTTATTTTCATATTCATAGCCAATAGATATTCTAAGTCTATTTTCATCTCACAATTATTTAATGGATAGTAATAAGTCTCAAATGTATAATTTTTTTTTAAAAAATAAAAACTAAAATTTAGTTTTTTAGATTTTTTATTTTTATTTTGTATATTTAAGTAATTTTTTATAAATATATATTAATATATTTTTTAAAAAAAATATTTTAATTTTAATAAATTTAAAATAATAATTTATATTATTTAATAAAAAAATTATCTACTAAATATATATAAATTTTATTTAAGCTACGAGTATGAAATGAATGTTTTCATTCTTATACTAAAAAATAATTTAAAATTATATTCATTCACATTCTTATTCTCATGCTCATATTACAATACTCAATCTAATTTTTATTCATATAAAAAATCAAATACCTTATTAAATATGAACAAAATTGATATTTTATATTCAGATTCAACATATATGTAACATCATTAATGAATGTCCGAAAGTTTAAAAATTGAAACCAATCTCCTTGGGTTAGGCACAAGTAATTTGAGATTCAGAATAAAGTTTTTGTCATGGCCATTAATGTCAACTGACCCAAGCCTAGCCCTCATGCTTGAAAAATGTATAGAATTTCAGTTTCTTATGCTCTTCATTAACGCCCAATGGAGTCTGGAACTGGTATAGGGCTAACGTATAGAGTGGGTACCAGACAACAACTGCCAAGATATGTCAGTTCTACACAAAAAAAAGCTATGTTCTACCCTCTTATTTTTTTATTAAAATTATATTTAATATTTTAAATATAAAATTTCATAAATTCATTTAAAAATTTTACAAATTTGACTTAGAAAATTTCGTTTCGTCTCGACCTTTTCCATAATGAAACGAAAGTAACGAGGGAGGGAGAACACATACATACTACATTCTAGATATAGAGCGGTCGGCCACACTACATCTACTTTCGGTTCTTTCTTGCTGCTATTATCCAGCCAGTACTAAGAGAGATTAATTAATTCATTAATTGAGGTTTACCAAATTAAAAAAATAATTAATTGAGGTCATTGTCCCCACGCATTGCATGGCCTTCACGTGGCTGCTGCCAAATATTAAATCTTTTGATTATAGCTATATTTGCCAAATCCGCCTCTCTTTATCTTCAACATTAACAAACTGATCACCCCATCCTGAAGTTCATGGAATACTAGAGTTTATTAATCAGGGTATGGAAACAGGTTAATTCATGATAAGAGGTTGAAAGTGTTGGGAATGAGAACCCCAATAATCTTAGCTTTATCGCCTAAAAGAGGGGTCATTCAATTATTGAAAAAGTTAAAAGATGAATTTCAGTGTGATCTGACCTGTTAGTCGGTGCTTGGTCTCTTCTTTCTTACTGGTTTTTGATTTCATTAAAGGATAAAAAAGCTTTGATTTGACACAACATTTATCCACACCAATTAGATTAGATACACAAACCTTTTTAACAGCAAGATGTCGTGGCCCTTCATCTTTTGTGCAGATAAGGGACCCAGCAAGGTTTTTAGTGTTCATTCTTCAAGGGGTGTGTGGGCATAAATGAAATTTCAGACAAATCAGGAACACTTGCATGGCAATGGCATAAATGCTATTTTCAGAGAAACGAAAGCTAAATTCGACAAAAGCACACTGAAAGATACTTGATGGAATGCAAGAAAAGGTAAATAACAGCCACGCGCTCTGCCCATCTCCTCGAAACACCCACGGAGTCACAAAACTTGAATGTAATCCAAATTCCAAACTCCCTTCCCTCCTCTTCTCTCTTATCTCTGTATTTCAAAGTTTTGTTTTAAAATAATAATTCAAAAAAAAAAAGTAAGTGATCTGAACTTGAACTGGGTTTTTGTTTAATATTTCCCATTATCGGAACAAAACAAAAGGTACTTTCTTTAATCATTTAGGTTTTCTTGTTCATTTTTTTTTTCTTTTGAGTCGGTGATTTATTGTCAGTAATGGGAAGAGAACAGAAACAATACTTCAAAACTTCAAACCGTTTATTGCTTTTTTGTTAGGAATCTGAAAAGTCTGTTTCAAGTGAAGAAGAACAAAAAGAAGATTACAAGGACTGCAAAAAAGGGTGTTAATTGAAAATAAAAAAAAAGGAAAGAAAAAAATGGGAGAAACAGAGAACCATCAACACCCACCGCCACCGCAAGTGGTTGTACCGCCGGCTGCACCACCGAATCTTGCGCTTTCAAGAGGACCTACTTGGGCTCCTGCTGAGCAACTCCATCAGCTTCAGTACTGCATCCACTCCAACCCTTCTTGGCGTCAGTTTCTTTTTTCTCTTTTGGCTCTGTGTGGTCAAGTATTTACAGTTAAATTTAAAACGAAAGCTGACAAAAGTTGAAGGTTTTATGCTAAAGTTGCTTGCTTTTTAGTTGGTATAACTAGTATTTTCTTTTCTTTTGCATGCTTGTACTTGGATGGTGAAGTTAGAAGATCAAAGGGATCTCTTTAAGAAAAAATTTTTTTTTTTGTTTAAAGGTTTTAAGATTTTTTCTTTATGGGTTCTTTCCAGTGAATTCTTTTAAAGTAAACTTTTGTTTCATTTGTTCTGATTTTCTTTTGATTTCATTTGGTTCTGTCACACCATTTCGTACATTTCAATGCCCTTTTTCACCTAAGCTAGGATAAATCTGTTGTTTGCTTTTAGTAACTAAATAATTGGCTTTAGCTCAACCATGGAACTGAAACTTTTTAGGATTAAAATCCTTTTCAACTAATCTCACAGAATCAACTTGTTTAACAGCTCAAGCGCTTTTGCTGGCTTTCCAACACTACATCGTGAATCTTGGAACTACAGTCTTAATTGCAAATACTTTCGTGCCTCGGATGGGTGGGGATCATGTATGCTTTATGACCCGTGTAGATTAATGTCAATACAATAAACTTTTTATGGGATTGATGCCCTTTTATATCTTGGTCCTCTGTTTGTTATGAACAGGGTGATAAAGCCCGGGTTATTCAAGGGTTGCTGTTTATGTCAGGCATTAATACTCTGCTTCAAACGCTTATTGGCTCACGGCTTCCCACAGTGATGGGTGCATCTTTTGCATACACCTTACCATTGTTGTCGATTATCAATGATTATACTGATGAGGCCTTCGCATCTGAGCATGATGTACGTAAACTTTAGTAAGATATAAGCAAAAGTAATAGGAACTGACGAATTATAAAGTTCGTTGTCTTATTGATGTCAATATGCCTGCTTCGTAGAACACTCTTTTTCCTTCCCCAACTTGAATTTTAGTTCTTTTTTTTTTGTTCCCTTTTGAGAAAATATTTCAATTGTCTCCATTATTTGCGCTCTTTCTGATTATATCTCAGGTATCTCCCAATTTACAATGTTACTTGTATAGGTTATAAGCTGAAGCATCCTTGGTGTTCTAACATAATATGTGTCATATAACTAAGTTGGTGTATTTGCTTAATAGATTTGCTCATTGTTGGTGTACTCTTCCTATATCCCTTATTACTTAATGACTATCATCTGGGTGCTTGCTTGCAGAGGTTTGTCCGTGGTATGAGAACGATTCAAGGATCACTAATTGTTTCTTCCTTTGTCAACATCATCCTTGGGTATGGCAGGGCATGGGGGGAGCTGACAAGGTAATGGTGAATGTAGTTCTGAATATCAGTTCATATGACCTGTCTTATTTATTTCTTGCAGCTCCTTGCCTGCTTGTCAGTTATGGCTTGAG
The DNA here is from genome assembly GCF_047325235.1 of Durio zibethinus. Taxonomy (NCBI): domain Eukaryota; kingdom Viridiplantae; phylum Streptophyta; class Magnoliopsida; order Malvales; family Malvaceae; genus Durio; species Durio zibethinus. Next base: position 2,102,518 of record NC_143181.1, read on the forward strand.
ATGTGTGATCAGTTTATTATCAAGTTTACAACACTTATTTTTCTAATAGTTTTCTCTTTAACCCCCTTCTCTCTAGATTCTTTAGTCCCATAGTCGTGGTGCCACTGGTTTGTCTCGTTGGTCTTGGTCTGTTTGCAAGAGGTTTCCCATTGGTAATTCTCTTTAAACGCTTTTGTGCTTAGCTGCGACTGATAATATACTGATACAAACTGCTATTTGATGCAATTAACTTATGATACAGTTAGGTAACTGTGTGGAAATTGGCCTGCCTATGCTTATTCTGCTGGTTATTTCCCAACAGGTAATATAAATTACCAAGTGTGATATCTCATACTAACATTCTTTATTAATTTGACAAGAATACTTGTTTGCTGCAGTACATGAAGCGCATCCATTCAAGGGCCAATCTTATACTTGAGAGGTTTGCTTTGCTTTTTTGCATCGGAATTATCTGGGCTTTTGCTGCAATCCTTACTGTGTCTGGTGCTTACAACAATGTTAAGACTGCGACTAAACAGAGTTGCCGCACAGATCAATCTTTCCTAATATCATCTGCGCCTTGGTATGGTTATGATGTGCTGCTCTGCTTGTTTGCTTGAGTTATAATTGATTTCATAAAAGTCCTCCTATGACTCATTATATCATGTTATTGTTTCTAGGATTAAAATTCCATATCCGTTTCAGTGGGGTACGCCTATATTCAGGGCTAGCCATGTTTTTGGGATGATAGGTGCTGCTCTTGTTTCGTCTGCAGAGGTTTAGTCACTTTCTTAGAAGATTTTAATTGTATTTTGTATTTTTATTTTGTAAGTTCAATGTTTTGGTTTCATTCGATCCGATTTGAAACTTTAGTCTACTTAGACTTTGCTTTGTTTTAGCTCGGCTTAAAACATTTTTTATGTACATTTACCTCATATAGAATCTGAATTTTAAATCTGCTTCTCTGTTCATTTTCTCACTGAAACAGATAAATCAGCTGCTAATGAAACTTTCCTAAACTTTCTGTGACTTTCAATGTAGTCAACTGGAACATTTTTTGCTGCAGCTCGGCTTTCTGGTGCCACAGCCCCTCCGGCACATGTACTCAGCAGAAGTATTGGCTTGCAGGTTCTTTCCTGGATTGCTGTGCATTGCCTTTTGGAACTTATTCATCAATGATTTCTCTAAAATGATAAACAGTAGTCCTGAATCTCTTAATATTATTTTGTCAATGGTGAAGATAACTTAGTCATCTTTCTTCTAAATGCAGGGTGTTGGTATGCTGCTTGAAGGGCTTTTCGGTTCTCTTGTTGGTACTACTGCATCTGTGTAAGGAAGCATTTCTTTTTTAAAGAGAAGTTCGATTTTATTTAGAGTAGTTATTAACTGTAGAAAAGCATAACTGATAGATTATAAACTTGTTTCACTGTCTTAACTCTCATCTGAATGATATTGCAGTGAAAATGTTGGCCTTCTGGGACTTACACATATAGGAAGCAGAAGGGTGGTGCAGATTTCGACTGCTTTCATGATATTTTTCTCTGTATTTGGTTTGTTTTTGTACTTTCTCATTAATTGGATTGAAAATTTTGCCCTATATCTATCATGTTCATACTTGATTGTTTAACCTTACATCTTTCAGGGAAATTTGGCGCATTTTTTGCTTCTATTCCATTGCCAATATTTGCCGCCATATACTGCATTTTATTGGGCATTGTTGGTGAGTGACTCTTTAAGACTGTAGCCATGGTAGTTCTTGTGTCTGATATCCTATTTTCTTTTAATGGGAATTTCCCTCACGTCTTTTCCTTCTTGATGCAGCTGCTTCTGGAATCACATTCATACAGTTTACAAATAATAATTCTATGAGAAACATCTATGTTTTGGGTGTCTCTCTATTCCTCGGGCTATCGATTCCTCAATACTTTGTAGCAAACACAACTTATGACGGTCATGGACCAGTTAGAACAAATGCTGGATGGGTAAGTTACGTACTGCGATCGTTTTGTTCTCCATTATTGCTTGTCACAGTCTAGTCAATTAGAAGCTAATGTATGGAATAAGGCTCTGAAGGATACATTGAAAGGTAAAATAACTAGATTTTAACAGAAAACAGGCCTGCATAACAATTACAGTTAGATATATATTTTCTTGTTTATTAGCTTCATCCGTCTGATATACATCCAATTACAATGCATGCAGTTCAATGATATCTTGAACACAATCTTCTCATCACCTGCAACTGTGGCGATCATTGTTGGGACTGTGCTCGATAACACCCTAGAAGCAAAGCATGTGGATGATAGAGGAGTTCCATGGTGGAAACCATTCCAGCACAGCAAGGGAGATGTTAGAACTGAAGAGTTCTACAGCTATCCCCTCAGACTAAATGAATATATGCCCACCAGGTTTTTCTAAACACAGTACATTGTTTGTATATTAGCTACAATACAGAGGCATGTGTTAAATCATTTACAAAACTGTAACTTTTGGTCAATTAGCGAAATTTTAATTCTCTACCGCCGTAGTCTTGTAGCTTTTCATGGTAGTTAAGTAGTGAAGTGGATGAAATTTTATTTCTGATTGATATTCAAATGGGTGAGAAAATAAGAGTGAACTAGTTAAAAATATATTAATCCTACACACTTGTCATCTCTTTCTCTGAATTATAATGTAGTCTATGTTCTACTTCTTACCTCTCTAAACTGTATGCAACTATAGTCTTCTGTTCACCACACCATGGAGCAGTCGACTTTGTTCTTCTAATTTATTTTTGCAGCTATGAGTTGAGTAATATGCAAAGTTATTTGCGACATGGGAAGTATGGGCTGAAGAAAATCATATATGATTGTACTAGCCCAAGGCCCACTCACAAGCATGCGTTAGAAACTGAGCCCACTACTCATCCAAGCAAATCTAAGTAATCCATTTGTAAGAGCCACAAGTCGCACATTACCTGGGAACTTCGGTTTTATGAAAGACATACAGGAAAGAGATAAAACATTTCAACTAGAGAAAACAAGTAATAATACCTCTGAAGTGCTATAAAGAATCAGAATTACAGTTAGCCACATAGTTCTAGTTCTACAATCACCTTAGATCCTCTGTTGATAACATAGTTGTTTTCTTTTGTTACTGTCCTTCATTTGATGGCTAAGGTCAAAGATCTTTCTTTGCATTTCGCTAATGCTATAGGTTTGTAGCTGCCCTCTAGTGAACCCCAAATATTACTACCTGCTTCTCTTCTTCGAGTCCTGCAGATTTATCCCACTCATACACCCAATCAGATGCACGATAACGAGAACTTACTTGATCATCTAGGCTTTCTGCCAATTTTGAATCAAGCAGTTCAAGTTGCTTTTTAATCCAAGGAGGATCATTGGCATTCAGCCAGAGAGCTTCACCGGTATCTGTGACTAAAATCTGGTTGCCGTGGATTTTTCCTACTTTTCCTATTGTCCCACCATTCAAACGGACTGGAAAAAATACTTGCCACAAGTAAAGTTGGCTATCCCAATTCTTCATACCAGCGATACGTGTGTAGATATAATTGTAGTGATGCCGATGAAGGTGAGGTGAATTATTATTAGAAAAAATGATAATTAAAAAAATTAATTTAAAAATAATTTTATTAAAATATATAAATGATTTATTATATAATTATAATAATGTTACGTGAAAAAACTCTAAATAAAAAATGAAATATATAAATAACAAAAAAAGACAATAACTAAGCAACGAGGGTATTCTCATGCCTACACTGAAAGGTAAAAAAGAAAAAAAGAAATGATTGGAGAGGCATAAGACAATAAACAGTAAGGGCTATACTCATCTTTACATTATACATTGGAGAACAAAATTTTATATATATATATGGCCGGGACATAGGAGGGAAGAAAGGGTGCAGTCGAGAGGTTGATTTTCCATCAGACCCTTAAGCTTGGAGGCTTAGTGTGATGAAAAAAAGTTGAACCGTGCTAGAGTAGGTGATTCAAATAGTTTCCACTGACAATTAAAGTTATGAATCATGTTGTATTGGGATTAATCGATGATCCAAATATACTTTAAGAATTCATTGGATGGATGGTGAGATTGAATATAGTGGTAAATGTAAAATTATTTACTGTAACGATGAGATTATAATTAGTGGTGGAGATATGTTGTTAGCATAAATATTTGAATTAAATCATAAAAGATGAATTGGTTAATTATAATTTTTTGAAATTTAATATCCAATAAACACAAAATTCACAAATCAATTTTTCTAAGTAAATAGACATAACAAATGTGAGTATACTAATAATCTAAAAAGCAAAGAGAGAAATAGAAAATCAAATACCAAAATATATAAAGGTTTGACTATTTTTTTATGTATCTACGTCCTATTCCTTAACCTTACTTGTCAAGAAGTCTAATGCACTATGTATTGAATGTTACAACCTAACTCTTTAAAGCTCTATATAATCAACAACACAATTTCTTAAAAGTTATCTTCCCCCTCATGCTTATAATTTCTCAATACAAAATTTGAGGTGTTTTGTAAATTTAAAGAACCTCTTTAAGGTTGGGTATTTTCTAAGTTATAGTACAAATTAGGATTAAAAAGAATTTCAAGAGAGAAATAAATACAAGGTGAATTTTTGCACTTTGCAAACAACAAATATTTTTTAATACTTGGAGAAGATGATAGATGGAAGTAACAAGTTTTTTTTACCTCTTGATAGCTTGAAATATGGTGGGAGACCTTCTTTTATGTGTAAAGAGTGAAAGATAGCCGTTGCTTGTATTAAATGTTTGAAGCCTACAAAATTTCAAACAAAAAATAGTTATTATGGGCTTTCTGAGCATAAGGGGATTGATTGAGTTAGTTGAAAAACAAAGTCATTTTACTCATGAAAGCCACACCTGATCGATCCTTTAACCCAAGTGATCAATCCTCTATGTAGGGTGATCGATCCCTTTTGTAAGCTTTGAAATCATTTTGGCTTCTTGATAAAAAATATATCGATCCCTTTAATGGAAAGATCGATTGGGTCATGTTGAAAACCTAACCAATTGATCCTTACAGAAAAAGGATCAATTGATTTGTCAAATTTTTGCATGGGTGAATTTTTTGGCCAAACAATGGATCAATCCCTTTACCTAGGGAATCGATCGGGTCAAGGAGGGGATCGATCCTTTTCCTTGGTGATCGATCCCTTCTGTCGCATTTTGCCCAAAATCTTTTTTTTTTTTCATTTGTTAAGTTTTCTTTTGATTCAAAGGCATTTTTGGCAAAATAAAAGTAAAAAAAAAATTCAATTTCATATTAAAACAACTTGGTTTATGTTAAGTAAATTTTTGTTTTGTCATTTCAAAGTACATTGATCAATTAAAGGTTAATAATCTCTCACTTTTTTATATGACAAGACTAAATGAAAAAAAATTGCTTTGAAAAACATTTTTCCTTTTAAAAGTAGGCTTCCCATGAATTTAAGCATAAAAAATTATTTTTAATAAGCTAAGAACAAGTAAATAACCATCCATTATTTGTTGGTACATTAAACATAATATCAAGAGCATTAATAGATAAGACAATATCAAGATATTCATTTAAGCATAAGCCTAAAGTTACTCCTTCTATAACATATTCAATCTAAAATAAACAAGTCATCAAATTTTCAATTTAAGCAAATAAGCAATGTGACCAAATTTCATTTCATACCTTCTCTTTTTTTGCAGAACCTTTTCCAACTTTAGTAAAATTGGCAAAATTTTTCATTTCATTACTTTTCTCTCTTTTTGTCATAGCAAAAAGGAATAAGATAATCAAAGTAATATGGAAATCAATTCTAGGCAACAATAAGCTCAATATATGTTCAAATCAAACCAACTTACTACCATAACTCAATGCCATAGCAAAACAATCAAAATACGAATTGCCACTTAACATCAATTTTAAACCATTCCAACACAATATACCAAATGCCATTATGAAAATGAAATGCATATGTCATTAATATAAATGTTAAGTACCAAAGTTTAAAAACATAATGCAACTTGTCTTTAAGAAAATTAAACTTAAAAAGATAGATATGTAGGGAACACATCTAAGACATGATATCAAGGTGGATCATTAAGAAGGAGGATAAAGTGAAAAATGATGAAAATGCTGGTTCATCTCAGTTCTTATTTGGCAAAATTTTTCAATCATGGTATTTTGATTTAACTCCAAATTTTCAAGCCTTACGTTTATGTCCCTAACCATGGAGTACAAGCTATTCATTTGAACCATCATAATTTGTAATGCACCTTGGGTATTAAACAATGGACTAAAGGGGTCTTCTTGAGGAACACCTGGAATATCTACAGCATCATGCTCTTCTTCTTCTTGCACAACCTTAATTTTAATCTTTCTAATCCATAAACCAACTACATTTTATGTATAACTAATACTAGATAAAATATGAACTCGAAGAATGTTAAATGGATCATTAAACACAATCTCTCTATCACTCTTAGTGTTTATGTCCCCACCATCATCTAATATAAAAGTTTTAGCTAATAATTGCTTATTAACTATAATCTTTCTACCCATCACAAAAGTTTTGAACCTACCAAGATAATAGATATTTTCATTCTCTTCAATCTCAATACATGTAATATTACTATAGAACATCTTAACTAAATTTTCATAAACTATCCCATCTATGCATAGATAATTCATCTAACAAAAATTCTTAAATATATGCAGATAAAAAAATCTAATAGATTGAAAAAATTCAAAAGATATTATCTTTCCATGTTTAACCTCTCTATGAGCAAAATTTACTTCATACCTCTCCTTAGCAACAAGATTCTCAAAATTCTGATTGAATGAAGGCTTAATTGATGAATTAGAAGCCTCCATTAGAGGATTCTTTTTTGGTCCAACACCTACTTTGGTTTTAGGTGCCATAGGAATTTTTGAAAAATTGGATATGAGACAATAGGTAAGTTTTTATGAAATTGATGAAGGAAGCTAATATTGTAGGTGATAGGAAGTAATATATGTTTATAAGGAGCAAAGATATTGAGTGTGATGAAATTTCAAAAAGAGGATCAAAATTCTTGAGAGAGAAATGAGTATAAGTGATTTAAGATGATTTTGGTATGATTTTGTGGAAATAGATAAAGATGTGGTGTGATTTTATGACAATAAATAAAGATTTTGCAAGAAAACAAAAAAAAATTGAAGATTTTTGCGAGAAATTTGGATTAAAAAGGATGAGTTTTGAGAGAATTTGTGGGAAAAAGAACTAGGGCTTAAAAATACAATAGAATAAAAGAAGAAGGATGAGGCTCGTGTATGGTTTTAACGAAAAAGAGTCAAAATTTTTACAGCCAAAAGAGGCATTTCACATGCTGTTAGTCTACCCGATCGATTGGGTCCCTTAGGGGATCGATCAATTTATGAAATTCCTAGACTCCATTTCACTACTAGTTGAAAAACCAATTGATTCGGTCCTCTATAGGATCAATCAATTCACATGTAGCCAAAAAAAATTTTTTAAAGAATTTTGAAAGAATTTTTTTTAAATGCATGCAATATGATCAATCAAACATAGTTCAAATAATCACAAATATGATCATAAACAAGTCATCAAAAATTTGTCAAAAAAAGCATACATTTGTTCCACAAAGCACAAATATATCAAGAATTACATTTTATGGAGAATTCATTATACCAAGTTCATCTCTAATTATGTAAAATCTATCTCTTTCAAGAGTTTTGTAAAAAAATTAGCTAAGTGATGTAATGGATCAATATATTCAAACACAATATCACCATTTTGAACATGATCTCTAATGAAATAATATCTAATTTCAATATGTTTTATTCTTGAGTGTTGAATTGGATTTTGGTAAGATTAATGGCACTAGTGTTATTGCATTTAATAGGAATGTGATTCATGATAATTTCAAATTTCTCTAATTGTTATTTAATCCATAAAACTTGAGCACAACAACTATTAGCCGCTACATATTTGACTTTAATTGTAGATTGAACAACATATTTTGTTTCTTAAAAAACCTTGATGTAAGCATATTCTCAAATAATTGATAAGTATCGAAAGTACTTTTTCTATTAATTTTACAACCATCAAAATTTGTATCGAAATAAGCATGCAAAGTAAAAGATAAATTTTTTGGATATCATAATCCTAAATTAGAAGTGTCTTTAAAGTATCTAAAAATTCTTTTAACAGTAAGTAAATGTGATTATCTAAGTGATGATTGAAATCAGCACATAAGCACACATTAAACATTATATTGGGTCTACTTGAACTAAGATATAAAAATGAACCAATCATAGACCTATACAATTTAGAATTAATACATTTACCTTTTTCATCCTTATTAAGTTTTGTTAAAGTACTTATAGGTGTTGAGTAAAGCCTTGACTCCTTCAATTTAAACCTTTTGAGTAAGTCCTTTATGCATTTGACTTAATTGATGAAGGTATCATATTTTGTTTACTTTACTTGTAATCTAAAAAAAAATGTAAGTTCTCCCATCATGCTTATTTCATATTCACCTTGTATAGTCTTTGCAAATTCTTGACAAAGAGATTCATTAGTAGCACCAAATATAATATCATCAACATAAACTTACACAATGAGAATGTCTTTTCTTTTTGTTTTAATAAAAAATGTAGTATCGACATTCTCTTTTGAAACCATTTTCAATTAAAAACTTTAACAATCTTTCATACCGAGTTCTAGGATCTTATTTTAAACTATATAAACCTTTTATTAATCTATAAACATAATTTAGAAATTGAAGATTTTCAAAACCAAAAGGTTGCTCTACATATATATATTTTTTCATTTATAAAATCATTTAGAAATGTACCCTTGACATCCATTTAAAAAAGCTTGAAATTTTTGAAACATGTAAATGTAAGCAACATCCTAATGGCTTCTAACCTTATAACTAGGTCATAGGCTTCATCATAATCAATTCATTCTTCTTAACTATACCATAGGACTACTAACCTTGTTTTGTTTCTAATAACATTGCCATGTTCATCAATTTTATTTTTAAAAATCCATTTGGTACCTATAATAGGATGATCACTAGGTCTAAGTATAAGATTTCACACTTGACTTCTTTCGAATTGGTTCAATTTCTTTTGCATAGCCAATATCCAATGATCATCTCCTAAGGCTTCATTTGTGTTCTTAGGTTCAATATAAGAGAGAAAAGCAATATAATTACATACATTGTAAGAAGATCTAGTTTTTACCTCTTGAGTTGGGTCATCAATAATCTCACTATCTTTGACATACCTTTTTGTTCTATAATGATTTGGTTCTTACTCTATTTGTTATGGTATATATAGAAACTCATCATCCTCCTTTTGAATATTCTCCTCAATGTCTTATGATGCATCATTAATATTTTTTTAAAATATACATATATCATCATTATTAAAAGAAACCTTTCTCGGAGGTAGATTAGATTCATTAGAGATAACATGCATAAACCTTTCAACAACCAATGTTTTTTTATTAAAGACTCTATAAGCTTCTAAATTCAAAGAATATCCTAAGAAAATGCCTCATCACTTTTTGCATAAAAATTTTCAAGATTATCTTTTTCATTATTCAAAACAAAACATTTGTAACCAAAAGGATGAAAATAACTTATGTTAGGCCTTTTTCTTTTAAAAAGTTCATAAGAGTTTTTTTCAAGATTGACCTAATCATAACTCTATTTATAATATAATAAAAGGTGTTTATGGCTTCTGTCCAAAAATATCTAAGTAAATTATATTGACAAAGCATAATTTTAACCATTTCTTCTAAAGTTTTATTTCTCTTTTCTATTGTCCCATTTTGTTGAGGAGTTCTAAGAGTAGAAAAATTATAGTTAATACCATTTTCACTACAAAATACATTAAAGTCAAGGTTTTCAAATTCTTTTTCATGATCACTTTTAATACTAAAAATTAAATAACCTTTTTTATTTTGTATTTGTTTGCTAAAAGTGATAAACTATTCCAAAGCTTCATTCTTTGATTGCAAAAAGAGAACCCATGTATATCTAGTAAAATCATCAACAATAGCAAACCTATATTATTTTTCTCCAAGGCTCATTATCCTAGTAGGACAAAAAAGATCAATATGAAGTAGTTAAAATGTAATTTTTTACTTTAAAAGAGATTTTTCTATATTTTCCTTTAGCATATGCATAAAAAATCTTATCATTTTCAAATTTCAATTTTGACAAACTAACAACCAAATCATTTTGAGAAAGTTTTGAAATTACATGCATACTTGTATGTCTAAGTTTTTTATACCAAATCTAACTTTCATTTTCCTTTTGAGCCATAAAACAAACTTTTTTAAAAGATAGATCATCCAAATGCACCACATAAACATTTCCTTGATAATGTTCAATAAAAACTAGTTTGTTAGTCTTGATATCAATCACTTGACAAAACATGAATTCATAAATCCTTTATTAAAAAATTGGCTAATACTAAGTAAATTATGCTTGAGTCTTTTCACAAGTAAAACATTTTCAATAGTAGTAGAAAAATTGTTACCAATGGAACAAATTCCTTTAATTTGACATTTGAAGTTATATCCAAATGTAACATCTCATCCACTTTTAACCTTTAAATCCTTAAATTAAGCCTTATCTCTGATAATGTGTTTTGAGCATCTACTATCAAGGTACCATAGATTGTTTTTACTTGAATTTACCTTGTAGCAATGCCTATCCACCTATAAGAACATAACCAAAATTTTGTTTTGGGTACTCAAAGTTTCTTGCATCTTTGAGTGTTAGTACTCGCAATTCTTTTGCCTTTTGGAATCCACTTCGTCTTAATAATCTCATCTTGATATGTACTAACTCTTTTTGAAATCCACACACTCCTAATGAGTTTACCTCTATAAGTGACTTTTTTCAATGAATAATATTATATAGAATGACCCAATTTATGAAAATATCCGTATGTACTAGATGAATCATTTGGTTTAATAAGAAAATTTTTTAAATGAGTTTCTTTGTCACCATCATTATAGTCTAATTCATCTTTATCTAAGAATGCTCTTTATATTTCAAGCATGTCATTGATTTTTTGATGTCCTATATAAAATCTAAAAAATGAATTATGCCAAATTGCATTTTTTTCAGTCAAATCATCAACACCTAATTTTTAAAACTCAATTTCCTTTTCTAAGTCATTATTTGCCTTAATCAAGAGCTCATTTTCTACTTTTAACTTGAAAATTATTTTTCTATACCTCATGTTCAAGCTTTCAAATTCTATAACTAATTTATCAAAAGTATCTTACAACTCATTGAATGTATATGAATTTAAATCATTTGGATTAAAAATTATCTTAGGCTTATCAAAAGCCATAAGACATAATTTGGCTACTTTTTTCTCATTTAATTTATCATCAGAAAAGTTACTATCACTTAATATTGTAACAATTACTTTCTTCTTTGGCTTCATTATATTTTGCTTCTTTCATAAAGGATAATCAAATTTGATATAACCCGATTTGTTCCATTCATAGCAAACAACTTGATCCCTTTCTTTTCTACATGATTATTTCTTGATCATTTTCCTTTGTAGTCTTTTTCTATTTGAGAACTTATTCGTATTCATGAACTTCTTAAACTTTTTTACAAACATGACCATTGCTTTATCTGTATTAACCTCTTCTTGTTTAAACTTTTTTTTATCTTTTTTAGAGATTGATTTGAGAGAAATATCACCTTTCTTGATTGGTTCTTCTTCTCTTTTAAGCTTCATCTTATAAGTAAAGAAAAAACCTATGAGTTCATCTAAAAACAGTGTATGAGGGTATTTGGACTCTTTAATGACTATAATTTTAGTTTCTAAACTCTTTGATAAACTATTTAAGATTTTTTTCACCATCTTCACATTTAAATAAGTCTTCCTAAAAACCTTTAAACCATTAATGATATCAATAAAGTTGTTTGATGTTTCACTAATGGTCTATTCCAATTTCATGTTGAATAACTTATAATCATGAGTGAGCATGTTATGTGATACCCCAACCCAAATAGTAATTGGACTAGACTAATACCAAAGCTCATCAATTTATTAAGAGATTAATTAGTAAAAAAAAAGAAGGCTGAGTTATTAAATGAAAAAAAACTTGGCTATTGAAAACCAGAAAGGAAATGCGATTTCTTCTTTCTCATCTTTCTTAGGGTTAGAAAATATGAAAAATCAAGTTGGCGAATCAAAATTAGAGGCTACAATCAAGTTAATCCCTTAAAGATGAGTATATGCTTTCTTTTTATTTAAGAAAAAATATCAAGTTGATTGCTATTATTTGGAGTTAAAGTTTTGAGAGCAAAATCAAAAAAAATTAGGAAATCTTTCGTTAATCTTCATGATCTATTTGGATAAATTACTGGGCTTTGTTTATTTTATATCCTTAAGATTTATTGATGATTATTGAATGGAGTTTAAAGGCTGAAAGTAGGGATTTGAGTTTTTTTTAAAGATTAAAAGAGAAATTTTATTTTTAGATAAGATGTTATAATCTACAACATTGAATTAAAATAGGATTCTGTATTAATGGATAAATTATTGATGCGATTATTATATATCGTTGAAAAGCTTGTTGAATTTACATTCTAAAAAAATAAACAGGAGTCTATTTCAAGTTTTCTATGAAGAGTTGTCTAATTTTTAACTTAAGGATATACAGGCTATAAGGCAGCAGCATCAGGGTTAAATTACGAAAATTATCTTAATTTTTATATAAAAAATTACAGTTAAGCCATATATGTTTGGAAAGCATATTAAGCCTCCAACAGAACAAGTAGAATTGAATTTGGAGTTTCCTATGAATAAATGTGTAATTTTTATTAGAAGGCATACATGCTGTCTGGCAGTAGCATATGACATGAATTGCAAAAATTGTTATAATTAATCTTTAAGGAATTACGAGGTGGGCCATATATATTTAGAAATCTTATCAAGTCTAGTTTCTAACACATTAAAGAGATCTTAATTTTGATTTTGATATATTGAGATATGACTATTTTAATGAAAAGAGGTCAAGTCATTAGTATTAATTAGTTGAGTTAACCTTTGTGTAACTTAGTTGATTTTTGTATAAATACTCTAAAAAAGGATTGATTAAATTTTGATCCGTTGAAATGATCTTGAATGTGCCATTAATTGTTTTAGAGAAAAAACAAAATGATAAAATCAAAATGAGGTAAATAAAATCTCACACACTTTACTTATTTTTGAATCTATGTATATATATATGTTTTTAAATGAATAAATGTTTTATTTCATTATTTTCAATTTATGAAAAGAGGATCAAGCATATTATTATTTTGCATTTCTCTATATAAATGATGGATCATGCTTATGAATGAAATGAGAAAGTGATTTATGTTTAAAGAATAATTTTATGATAGCTACGTTTTTATATCTCTAGGTGAAATCATCGACACCAGAACTAGTTCTACGACTCTAGCCAACGAGTAACAGTAGTTAGTAAAGACATGATCATACGACCCTGGCTAACGAGTAATAATAGTTAGCGTCAAGCCCTGGCTAATAGGTTATAATAGTTAACAATGATCATGATGATGAAATTGTCAATACGGCTAATATCACGGGTTATGCAGTGACTGTAGCTAACGATAAACGAATGATAATGATGATTTATGATGATTTTAAGCATTGATCCATGATTTGTATAAAATATGTATTTGATCGTGATTTATGATTTATAATTGGTGAATTGACATGTTTTGACATTGATTTATGAATTTGTGAAATGTTTGACAGAATGATGATTTTGAAATGTTGTGACATTATGATTTGATGAATATTTTGAATCCTCTATATGATATGTATGAAAACGAAGTTTGATTCGGTAAGGTATGTGAGCCTATACTTATTAACCTGTGATTTGGTCATTCCTCTTTTACTTTTTCTTTACAGATGAGTAAATGATAAGTTTGCTTAGTTTTGTGAAAGCTAGAAGATCAAATAGAAAAAACTACTTAGTCGTCAGAGACAATGTTAGCCAATGAGATATGATGAAATTGTTTTATATTTTTTATATAGTTTGTATTTGGATATATAAAGATGCATCATTAGTTAGATTAAATATATGAATTTTACTTGGCAGACTATATCAGTTTATTAAAAAATTTTATAATGATTAAGAAAGAAGGCTTCGTATATTTTTGAGGTTTATTTTAAGGTAATATGGCCATGTTGAATTTTGGTCTCGAGGCATGACATGTTAATTTTGGTCTTTTTCACTTGATTGGTACTTTTATAAATGATAGCTAACTTGTCTCAAATTTCTTTTGCATTTTCACACAAAGAAACTATATTATACTCACTAGGCCTTAATGCATAAAAAAATGTATGTATTGCCTTAGTATTGAATTGAGCCATCTTCATATTATTGGCATCCCATTCACTTTCGTACTTGACCATATTTTTAACATCCACTTTATTCATTGAGATTTGAGGACGATTGACAGTAACTCTTTAAATTCATAGTCATTGGCTTAAATAAATAATCTCATCATAATCTTTCAATATGAGTAGTTGTCACTAACAAAGAGAAGAGGTCTTACAATAAAATGACATTCACTTTCAAGAGATATAGCGATTATTTCATTTATCATGTGACACATTTCTTGTTGCTCACCATATTTATTGTAGCTTGTGGATGGTTGCTCTATATTTATCACCATACTTCTTTGAGCCAATTTTAGAATTATTCTTAGGTTGTTTAAACCTACAAAATATAATACTAATTTTTTTATCAATTGTTAGCTCAAAGACTTGAATTAAACAAAAAAAAAGGGTGAATTGGAAGATTATAAAATTTTCAAATATAATATCCAATAAATACAAATTTACAAATTAATTTTTTTAAGCAAATAAACACAATAAACATGAGTATACTAATAATCTTAAAAGTTAATAGATAGTTATAGAGAATCAAATACTAAAATTTATAAAGGTTAAGCCCCTTTTTTAAGGTACCTACACCCTCTCATTTATCCTCACTTACCAAGGAGTCTAATCTATTATGTTTTGAATGTTACAACCTAGCTCTTCAAAGCTCTATACAAACAACAATACATTTTCTTAAAGGTTATCATTCTGCTTAAGCTCACAATCTCTCAACACAAATTTTGAAGCATTTTACAAACTCAAAGAATCTCTCTAAGATTAGGTGTTCGCTAATTTGAATTACAAATTAAGATTAAGAAGAATATCAAGAAATAAATAAATACAAGGTGAATTTCTACACTTTGCACACAACAAATGCTCTTTAATGCTTGGAAAAGATAGTAAATGGAAGCAATAAGTTTTTCTTAGCTCTTGATAACTTGAAATGTGGTGGAAGACCTTTTTTTATGTACAAAGAGTGAAAGATAACCGTTACTTGTATTAAATGTTTAAAGCCTACTAAATTAAAAAAAAAAAAACACGGGGGCTTTTGGGCATAAGGGATCGATCTTTTCATATAGAGGATTGATTGGGTCAATTGAAAAACAAAGCCATTTTATTTATGAAAGCCACACCCAATCGATCAAGTAAAGAACTTGATCGATCCCTATCCCAAGTGATTAATCCCTTATATAAGGTGATCGATACCTTCTATAAGCTTTGAAATAATTTTGGCTTTAGGATAAAAAATAGATCAATCCTTTTAATGGAAGGATCGATCGAGTCATGTTGAAAACCTAACTTATCAATCCCTACAAGAAAATGATCGATTGATTCTTTAAATTTTTACATGGGGTGAGCTTTTTGGCCAACAAATAGATCGATCACTTTGCTTAGGGGATCGATCGTTTCAAGGAAAGGATCAATCCTTTCTTTTGGCTGATCGATCCCTTCTGTCTTATTTTGCACAAAATCGTTTTTGTTTTATTTGTTTTGGTTCAAAAATATTTTTGACGAGACGAAAATCTGAAAAAATGTTCAATTTCATATTAAAACAACTTGGTTAATGTTAAGTAAATTTTTATTTTGTTATTTCAAAATACATTGATTAATTTAAGGCTATCATATATGTTTGGATATAAACACAATTATAGAAGTGAGGTAAATTATAATTAGAAAAGAAATTATCATTAAAGATATTATATTAAAAGTTCTATGTAATGAAATTTTACATTATTTAACATTTAAAAAATTTTAAAATAATTTTAAAATTATGCAATTATTTTTATGATAAATAATAATTAAAAATAATAAAATAATAATTTGTCATATAGTAATAAATTTTATTTATTTATAAATTAATTATATAATATTTTTATTATATTTCATAATTTTTAAATAAAAAATCGAAATCAAAAAAATTAAATCAAAAGAATATTTTTCTATTTATAGCATAAAGTAAAAGACAAAAAAATATTTTAAGTTTGAGTTTCTGGACTAAAATCTATTAGCGGGCAAACGGGTTTAAGCGTGTGGTTGTGGTGGTATCTAAGTGGATGTCCACCACCGATTGACACAAAATTTTTTAATAAGTAGTTGGCTCTAAATTTTAAAAAATGATTTGGATGAAATTTTTTAAATGAAGTTTTTGAAAATATTTATTAAAAATAATCAATTAGAAAATAAAATTAAAAGATTTTGTTATATAAATTAAATGTATAAAATTTAAAAATTAATTAATTAATTTTGATTTATATTTTTAAATAAATATTTTTAATAAAAATATTAATAAAATTTTTATCATTAAATAAATATTGATTAAATTTAAATTTAAATTTAAATTATAAATAATTTTCATAAATGTTTTATATATTACTGATTTTTTTATTAAATTCTGTTAATTTATATGTTTTAATTTTTTTAAAAAATTTTTATTAAATTATTGTTTAAAGTTTTTTTAAAAATTTTACCTCGTATAAGTTTTATTTACCGAATCCTGATAAGGCCGAACGTCTTTTAGAAGAAGGCTGAAATAATATTTTATTCCCTAGCTGTTAACATAAAAATGGTCACAGCCTATCACTCACCGTAGACTTTGATACAGAAAGGTGTATCTGAGTGGGTCATCTGATGTGACCTCTGCCGAACTTGTGCTTCATTCAGCTGATAGTAATGAAGTTGGCTGTGGTCGTGTGCTTGTGAGCTTTAACTGCAATGTATCAGTTGAAAAGGGAGGTCTAATAGATCCATATAGAAATGTATGGGATTGGCTCACTATTTTTTATACATTTACTAAAGGACAAAGGAGATTTAGGAATGTATGAGATTGACTTAGTATTCCAATTTTTTATATAATTAATAAAGGAGAAAGGAGGTTTAAGAATGGATGAGATTGGCTCACTATTCCAATTTTTTATATAATTAATAAAGGAGAAGGGAGATTTAAGATTTTATATAATTAATAAAGGAGAAAGGAGTTTTAGGAATGTATGAGATTGGATCACTATTCCAATTGTTTATATAATTAATAAAAAGGAAAAAGGGAGATTTAGGAATGCATGAGATTGGCTCACTATTCAAATTTTTTATATAATTAATAAAGGAGAAAGGAGGTTTAGGAATGTATGAGATTGGCTCACTATTCCAATTTTTTTATATAATTAATAAAGGAGAAGGGAGGTCTAATAGATCCATATAGAAATGTACGGGATTGGCTTACTATTTTTTATATAATTAATAAAGGGGAAGGGAGGTCTAGGAATGTATGAGATTGGCTCACTATTTTTTATATAATTAATAAAGGAGAAAGGAAGTGGACCAAATGGTTGCGTTTAAGGGTTATAAATAAAACCCAAACCAAACTTGCTCCTCATTGTGCATTTGCCAGTAGTCATCGAAATGGATATTGCAATTCGGGAATTCTTTCTTTCGAATATTGCACATATCCGTCAATTCTTGCGGTTTTTCTTGCCGCCACAGCAACAACTGCCGCAAAATGCTGCTCACGACCAACTCGAAGCAGCAGCAGAGGGCCAGCCACAACCAGCAAGGCTCGTTGTTGATCAACACGAGTTTGACTTGTCCCTAATGTTGCTTGCCTTCTGTCTAAATTCAGCAATTGAAATGGCTCTCCAGGTTTTGCAAACTAAATCGCCCTTTCCTCTGATATTTCACACACTATCTCTTTCAGTAACATTTGCGTTTGCTTTCCTAATCGTTAGCAGATTCATAAAACATTCCAGATTTTATCTTGCAGCCGATGTGCTTGAGCAAGTTGGTTTCTTCTTTGCCTTCACATCATTTTTCATAGCCATTACAATCCCATTTCTTCCCTGGTTCAAATGTCTGGCCTGGACTATTTATGCTGTCTCCTTGATCACCATTTTGACATGCAAGTACCTTCAGGCACGCTTGTAATGCGCTACATGTTGCTGTTTGTCGAACTGGATTCCTTTCCTCCTTTTATCAAATAAATTAACACTAAAATTTGTAACCTACACGCTTGTCAAATCTTCCTCTGAATTCTAATGTAGTTTATGTTCTACTTCTTACCTCTCTAATATGTATGTAACTATAATGTTCTGTTTCCCGCACCATGGTGCATTGGCTTTTTTTCTATTAAATAATTTTTGCAGCAATAGGTTGAGAAATACGCAAAGTTACTTGCTTTATGGGAAGCATGGGCAAAAGAAAATCATATGTCCATCGTACTAGCTCAAGGCCCACCCAGAAGCATGCATAAGAAACGGAGCCCACTACTCACCCAAGCAAATCTAAGTAATCCATTTGCAAGAGCCACAAGTCACACCTTACCTGGGAACTTGGGTTTTGTGAAAGACATACAGGAAAGAAACTAAAAGTCATCAAATATGAATGAATGGTGCAAAAGTGTATTCACATTTCACTTGTATGTTGTACACGTATTACAAACGTTCTGATATATTGTAAGATTAATAAGTAATAAATTCCACAGTAAAACATTTCAACTCAAGAAAACAAGTAATAATACCTCTAATGTGCTATAAAGAATCAGAATTACAGTTAGCCACAAAGCTCTAGTTCTACAATTACCTTAAATCTCCTATTGATAACATGGTTGTTTTCTTTTGTTACTGTCCTTCATTTGATGGCAAAGGTCAAAGATCTTTATTTGCATTTCGCTGATGCTGTAGGTTTGTAGCTGCCCTGCAGTGAACCCCAAACTTATCATTGAAATATATCAATGATTTATTATATAATTAAAGAACATTTCCACTGGAGGGGACAATATCCAATGAAAAAATAAAGGTCCAGTGCAATTAAAAGACACCCCATTGCACTGCACTGATGTGTCACACATAATTTCAATCCAGTTGAAGGTTTCAACTACATCCCAATGAAGGTTTAACTAAATCCAAATGGCCTCTAATAATCTAATTAGATAGATGATAAGATTGAAAATAATGATGAAAATAAAATTATTTATTATTATGGTGAGATTAAAATAATGGTAGGATATATGTTTAGATATAAATGTAGTGATGCCAATTATGATAGTCGGTAAGGTGAATTAACATTAAAAAATTAAAAAATAAAGATGGCAGGGACATGAGAAGGAAGAAGGGTGCAGTGAAAAGATTGATATTTTATCGAACCCTTTAACTTCAGTGGCGATTAGAGACTCCAATGCCAAGAAAAAAAAGGTTAAACTGTGCGAGAGTAGGTAATTCAAACAGCTTACATTAACAATAGAAGCTACGAATCAATTAATCAATGATCCAAATGCAATTTAAAAATTTATTTATATGGACGAATAGATTAATTTCAATAGAATTAATAATAATAATAATAATAATAATGAGATTAATTATTATAATAATAAAATTATAATTAATGATAAAGATATATATTTAAGTGTAAGCATAATTATAGAAATGAAGTAAATTGTAATTAGAAAAAAAATTATCATTAAAGATATTATATTAAAATTTATATATAACGAAAAATTTAAAATATTTAATATTTAATTTTAAAATTTTAAAATAATTAAAAAATATTAAATTATTTTTAAGATAAATAATAATTTCTTTATTAAATGATAATTAAAAATTAATAAAAATAATAGTTTGTTATATAATAAATTTAATTAATTAATTAATTATATGATAATACTTTTATTATATTTCATAATTTTTAAATAAAAAATCAAAGTCAAAAAATTAAATCAAAAGAACATTTTTATATTTATATCATAAAGTAAAAGAGAAATTAAAGTTAACTTTCCTGACTAAAATCTATCAATGGACAAAATGAGGTTTAAATTATTCTGTTGTTATTTCCACCACCTATTGACACAAAATATTTTAATAAGTAGACGATTCCATCCGAAAAAGACTGAGGCGAAACTTCTTAAGCATATGCTCTGAAATTTTTTATTAAAAATAATTAAATCAAAATCAATAAATTACAAATTTTTTTATATAAATTAAATGTGTATAATTTTAAAAAAATTTAATAAATTTTGATTTATATTTTTAAATAAATATTTTTAATTAAAATATTAATAAAATTTTTTTCCTTAAATAAATATTAATCAAATTAAAATTATAAATTTTTTTATATATTATTAAATTTTATTAATTTATCAATTTAAATTTTTTATTAAATTATTTTATTAAAAAATTTCATAAATTTTATCTAAAAATTTTCACCTAAGGTTTGTCTTCGAAATCTTGATAAGGCCAACTGCAGAAGTACAGACGTCATTTTGTCATTGGCTTCTCAACATTAACTTTAAGAGCAGCGTTGAAAGTGCGCAATATTGATATTCTAATTAAAGATAATTGGTGATAGGAAGTTAGGAACAAGATCTTTGTACTCAGTGACTGGAACTCTATAAAAAGTAATAAAGCGAATGGAACTTGTTATAAAAAGGAATGAAGTAAAAAGGCGAATGGAACTTTTTGTGATTAAAAAGGCGAACGGAACTTGAACTTGTAGGGTTCTGAGGGCTAATAAATAGAACCCAAAACAAGACTTGCTCCTCTATGTGCATTTGCCCGTAGTCATCGAAATGGATATTGCAATCCGAGAATTCTTTCTTTCAAATATTGCATATATCTGCCAATTCTTGCGGTTTTTCTTGCCACCACAGCAACAACTGCCGCGAAATGCTGCTCACGAACAACTCCAAGCAGCAACAGAGGGCCAACCTCAACCAGCAAGGCTCGTTATTGATCAACAAAAGTTTGACTTGTCCCTAGTGTTGCTTGCCTTCTGTCTAAATTCAGCAATTGAAATGGCTCTCCAGGTTTTGCAAACTAAATCGCCCTTTCCTCTGATATTTCACACACTATCTCTTTCAATAACATTTGCATTTGCTTTCCTAATCGTTAGCAGATTCATAAAACATTCCAGATTTTATCTTGCGGCCGATGTGCTTGAGCAAGTTGGTTTCTTCTTTGCCTTTACATCATTTTTCATAGCCATTACAATCCCATTTCTTCCCTGGCTCAAATGTCTGGCCTGGACTATTTATGCTGTCTCCTTGATCACCATTTTGACATGCAATTACCTTCAAGCACGCTTGTAATGCGCTACATGTTGCTGTTTGTGGAACTGGGTTAAAATTTGTAAACCTACACGCTTGTCCACTCTTCCTCTGAATTCTAATGTAGTTTATGTTCTACTTCTTACCTCTCTAATATGAAACAATAGTCTTCTGTTTCTCGCACCATGGAGCAGTAGGCTTTGTTTATAAAAATATTTTTGCAGCAATGAGTTGAGTTTTATTTGCACCATGGAAAGCATAGGCTTAGGAAAATCATATGGGCCATTGCAATAGCCCAAGATCCGGGAACAGCAAAACCATTAATCCATACAAGTACATGTAAAAAAACCAGCGCCCACTACTCAGCCAAGCCAATCCAAGAAATCCATTTGTAAGAGACATGACGCACTTTATCTAGACTGAGAAATCTTTACGATTTATATATTTGTTCAGTGTAAAATATTAAAATTTATATATTTATATCATATTTTATATAAAAATTACATATCATAATTTATATCAATATGAAAATATAAAATCTATATTTTTTAATTTTATTAATCCATATATAGCTATTATTAAAATTTTCAATTATCACTTTGGTGTTATTTTTGTATCATGTTCATGTCCTGTTACATATAATATTTTAAATTGTCAGATTTAGTGAAAACTTGGGTTTGTGAAAGACATACAGGAAAGAAACTAAAATTTTTCAAATATGAATGAATGGTACAAAAGTGTATTCACGTTTCATTTGTATTTTGTACTGTCTTACAAAAGTTTTGATATATTGTAAGATTAATAAGTAATAAATTCCACAATAAAATATTTCAACTAAAGCAAACACGTAATAAGACCTCTAAAGTGCTATAAAGAATCAGAATTACAGTTAGCCACATAGCTCTAGTTCTACAATCACCTTAAATCCCCTATTGATAACATAGTTGTTTTCTTTTGTTACTGTCCTTCATTTGATGGCTAAGTTCAAAGATCTTTCTTTGCATTTCCCTGATGCTATAGGTTTGTAGCTGCCCTGTAGTGAACCCGAATATTACTACCTACTCTTCTTCAAGTCCTGCAGAT
Organism: Durio zibethinus; assembly: GCF_047325235.1. Taxonomy (NCBI): domain Eukaryota; kingdom Viridiplantae; phylum Streptophyta; class Magnoliopsida; order Malvales; family Malvaceae; genus Durio; species Durio zibethinus. The sequence goes on from NC_143181.1 coordinate 2,125,068, forward strand.
TTACCCTATTCATCATACACCCATTCAGATACACGATAACGAGAACTTACTTGATCACCTAGGCCTTCTGCCCATTTTGAATCAAGCAGTTCAAGTTGCTTTTTAATCCAAGGAGGATCATTGGGATTCAGCCAGAGAGCTTCACCAGTATCTTTGTGCCTAAAATCTGGTTGCCGTGGATTTTTCTTACTTTTCCTGTTGTCCCACCATTCAAACGGGCTCGAAAAAAATACTTGCCACAAGTAAAGTTGGCTATCATACCTTTCCATACCAGCTTCACCTACATCTTTTAACAGAGAAAGAAACAATGCAAAAGGCATGTAGCAAATGAAGAAATCAAAAACCTCAAAGTTGATAACAGTTGAAGAGTGCTTTCTATAATTTTCTTAAGATTATAGATCACAAACTCCTACAATTGGCCAAACATTATATTTCTGAGATATTAAACATCTGTCCAGCTAAGTGGTGAAGGATACGTATAAATCAACAAAAGAAGCTGTTTTCTAGGTTAGGTCCAGCTACAATTTCACAGCAAAACAGACAACTAATAAACCATACAAATTAAGAATGATAGACAAACATTTGTACCTCGCTTTGCTTGTAATTCCTTGTAATTTTGGCAGGTTGATCTATGACCATGTTGTGCAACATAATTCAACTCCTTTACAATTACCTAAAATAATACATTAAATCAATCCACATAAATACATATTTCCATGAAAAACAATAAAGCAAGTAAATGTATACATCAAAGCAACGGTATACATAACATTGGATTTATCAAGTTAGCTCAATACATTCTATCAAAAGGCAAGGACACCAACATTAACCAAGGCAGTATTAGTTTTATTAAATTCCCTGAAACATGAACAATTGCAAAGAACAAAAGAAGGAACTGTTTGTCCAAGGAACCTCATAACACAATCTGAGTTGTCTATCTTCAGCAGCCTTAGAGTAAGATCCTAAATGCCCTGAAACATAAACAAAATCACCAGGCTTCACATATTTCACACACATTTCCCCCATCTCCTTCCACATCTTCAGTAATATCCTGTTTTAAAAAACCATAAATCCCAACATTAAAATTTCAATATAAAGTAAAAAAAAACTTGAAAAGAAAGAAAGAAAGAAACTGACTTGAACGT